>NW_028295057.1:0-168658 GCF_964341445.2 Mesoplodon mirus
ATCCAGAAATAAACAACCATTCCTTGGCCACAGGGGACATGGAGCAGAGGTAAATGGAAGGAAGGATTCCATATCTAAAGCTTGAATAGAATGATGACAAATGTAAGGTCTGAGTGTTACTGAGCCCTAAATAAAAATGTGACCCAAACTAAAGGATTAAGGAAAATATCCCGTAGAAAATAAGAATGGTTTTTATCTTGAAACTTGAGAAATATTTTTTCAATATAAATTAATGGAAGGGAGTGATTTATGAGGGAGTTCTGGGACAGGGCATTCCTAGAAGTTGAAGGATCTCTTATTGTTTAAAGGTGTGGCAAGAATAGGAAACATAGAAGCTGCTAAAATTACAATATGTTTTCTAACTCCTACACACACAGAGAGACACTCATATACACATACACACACACACTCCCCTTTTTTATACTGTGACCAAAATAAATGAACAATTGAATAGAGATAAGGAAGAAAATCGTTTTGTCATTTAGACATGGGGGTATATAACGAGATGAACACCGTGATTAGATGCTTATCTATTTCCGTGTAACAGATGCGATTTTAGACTAAACACACACGGACATGTCCTTCAAAACAATAAAAAACATAGTTCTCCTTGGACTGGAGATGCAATATTGGTTCCTAAAATGCTCAAAGAGCATGAACATCAGAGTGAAAATCCACTTCTATCATAGCACAATACCTTTGCAGAGCCTGCAATCCTGTCTTGTTGCACGGCCTCAACTTCTCCTTCTATATCCACCCACTCCTTTAAATTTAGAAACACCGACTGTCTAGAGCTGTCCTGACATTGCAGTGAGGGTGCATGGACCCATGCATCCCATATAGTGCATTTATGAGGGAGTTCTGGGACAGGGCATTCCTAGAAGTTGAAGGATCTCAGTATGGAGGTTCCTGAAAAAACTAAAAATAGAACTACCATATGACCCAGCAATCCCACTACTGGGCATATACCCAGAGAAAAACATAATTCAAAAAGAAACGTGCACCTCAGTGTTCACTGCAGCACTATTTACAATAGCCAAGACATGGAAACAACCTAAATGCCCATCAATAGAGGAATGCATAAAGAAGATGTGGTACATATATGCAATGGAATATTACTCAGACATAAAAATGAACAAAATTGGGTCATTTGTAGAGACGTGGGTGGATCTAGAGACTGTCATACAGAGTGAAGTAAGTCAGAAAGAGAAAAACAAATATCATATATTAACGCATGTATGTGGAACCTAGAAAAATGGTACAGATGAACCGGTTTGCAGGGCAGAAGTTGAGACACAGATGTAGAGAACAAACGTATGGACACCAAGGGGGGAAAGCCATGGAGGGGTGGTGGTGGGATGAATTGGGAGATTGGGATTGACGCATATACACTATTGATACTATGCATAAAATAGATAACTAATGAAAACCTGTATAGCACAGGGAACTCTACTCAGTGCTCTGTGATGATTTAAATGGGAAGGAAATCCAAAACAGAGGGGATATATGAATACGTATAGCTGATTCACTTTGTTGTACAGTAGAAACTAATGCAACATTGTAAAGCAACTATACTCCAATAAAAATGAATTTAAAAAAAAACAGGCATTCTTGGGAAAGACCCTACTTAAGCTTTCAGCTATCATTAGTGTTCACCTGATAATTGTATTCAAGTATCCATGAATTCTGATCTGTTTGTTTAACAGTAAGTACTACCTAGTCAAATACCTTATCTTAGAACTAAGAAAAACAAGGAGCAGACTTGTGACATTTGTTTATAAAGTCTCACAGCAAATTGGAATGCATTATTGAGACAATAAAAATGTATAAGTAAATTGATACAACTTTTTAACATTAAGCATTATAGATAAACTGAAAAACTCCTACATTAACAGTTAAAACTTATATTCAAATTTAAGTAACTGTGTTATAATTTTTTAACCTGATTATTTCTTACCTAGTACTGTACCCTGTGATTGGATTACTCCCATCAGATAAGTCAGTTTTAAGAAAACATAATTTGATAACAAACTGGAGTATGTAATGGCTGCTTCTATGTATTGATACTATTTTCCTAAGGCCTTTAAATATCTCGGAGGAAAATCTACTTTATCAAAATAATAGCTCGATGGTGCATAAATTTCGTTTACTCTTTGTCTGCCACGTCAGTTATGCTGACTTTGCTATTAACATAAATCTCCATTACTTACAACAGTGCTCAGTCTATGCAAAACAAATTACATATTCTGCTACCTCATTATCCTAAACTAATGTCAGCCTTGAATTCTCCTGAATAACAACCTTTAACTGTGTTAGGCAAATTAGGTAAGATAGCAGTGTATAGCTGACTTACCAAGCAATAAGTAATAGCCTGTTTTATTTTGGTTGGGCTATGTGATTTAAAAAAGAAAAGGTTTAGAAACACCCCATAAAGCAGTTATTTTCTGCATTATACTGATGTTCTGAAATAAAGGTTTAGTCAGTACGTTTTCAGAAGAGGGAATGTAAGCAAGACTTCCACTTAAAGGTGACAGATTAAATACATTAATTTGGCTCCACTTACCCCCCAATTCAAATGTAATGAACATAATGTAATTTTTTAATGCATAAACTTATAAGAACAAAAAGCACGGAAGGGATAAAAATAACAAAAGGAGCAACAGCAAAAATGATCCCAGGTGGAAAGCAGGACTAGTGACAGTTACTAGCTCATTATGTGTTTTCTAAGTGGGAATGAGCATTCTCCAATTCTTACATTTCTTTCTATGAAAATGAGATATCTTGTTTTAAAATCTGCTCTTTGATACATGCCTTACTCCTTTTCAGAGAACTAAAGTGCTTTGCATCATTTCTCAATCAGGGCCCTTGGTGTCTCTTTCTCTCACCTGGACAAGTGTGAGTCCTGACCTTTTACAAGGTCTATATAGACACAGGAATCTTACAGAAGAATATACTCTAGCTTTGTAGAGAGGCACAAGTGATACTCTGTTCTTCTACTTGGTCACACTTTTGTCTTATTTCAGAACTTGGTTCAGATCCTGAGTGATCAACAGAAGTGCTATTTTATTTTGCCTTTTCAGTTACTTTATTTTTCATCATAAAAATGAATTTAATTATACTTGTAAAGTTAATTCTGTATTGTTTCTTCTTTATATTTTCTCTTGTGTACAGGAATAATAATAACTACTTTTACAGCTGTTAGATGTACCAGCGGTTTTAAGCACACACACATAATTTACTCTTCACAACTCTGTGAAATAGATGTTATTATTTCCCAGATTAGGAAGATAACATATAAAAAGTATAACTAACCATTCCTAGGTTACAGACCAAATAAATGATAAAATAGGGATTCACACTCAAGCAGCCTAATTTCAGAGTTCATGTTTTTAAATTTACTTTATATATCACATAAAGTTTTTACTAAAGTCTTCATTAAAATTGTATACAATATAAAATAAAACAAAATAATTTTTTTCAAACTACTGATGTTGTACTTACTTTTTATTAAAAGCCAAGAGTCAAGGTTAAGTGATTTTTCACAACATAAAGCAAGTTCAGAAAAGGACATTAAGTATGTAATAATATATAGGAAGTAGTTTGTTTTGTATTTTATTAACTGTATTTTATGTGCACATAATAACTACCTTTATACAAATATATTAAAAAAGTAAAATAAATATATTAAAAATCTGTCAACAAATCACATGATTAACAATAAAGTCCCCTGAAGTACTGAACTACTTATTAATTATAACTGCAAGAGAGAAAGAGTGGGAGAATTGATTTCTGAATTAATATACTAATTAAAATTTATGAACTAGACTTCTGCTTCTGGCAATATCAAATAAAATAGCCAGACTTAACCTCCACCACAAACAAGTGGAGAATAGGGAAAAAAACACAAACAAAAGCAAACAAACAAAAATAGACCTTGGACAATTGACAGCACAGGCCTGGGATTCCCCAAAGTGAGAAAATAAGTAGTGTGAGAAATAAAATTGTCTAGAGACACATTATGAACCACAAGGCAGAGAAAGAGATCCCAAGTAGAGCACAGTAATATCACTGAGCTAAGCATAAAGAGATTGAAGTTCAGGAGCACTGAGGTAGTTGTAAGTTGTAAGGCATAGTTCGACATAGGAGGAACCTATATAGAAAAAGAGCACCAAAACCCTGAACAGGAATTGCACTGAGTCTTTGCAGAATACTAAACTGCATATGTGGACAATGCAATGAAAGTTTATGAGATTAGGAAAAATGACAGGATGATGGTAAACACTAGAAAATTCTCAGAGATTACATGGGGTGCAGAGATATGAAAGATCCAACCAACATTACTGGAGAATCAATTGTCATAACCTAGGACATTCCATAAAGTTCCCAGAAGGTTAATATTTTAGTAGTAAAATAATTACAGTAGTAAGCCTAATATTTCTAGCCTAGAAATAAGACTACTAGTAGTAATAAGCCTAAATTTGCTCCAGCGTAAAACCTATTTTACCCTCAAATTAGCAATGCTTCAAAATAAGTCTTGAGAAAAACCAACCTGATATGTGAATCATTTAATTGCCTTCTAGAAAAAAAGTCAGCACTCTTTAAAGGAGGAAAATAAATTTTAGACATTCAGCAATGTAGTAGTTATACTGTCCTGCATCCAATTAAGAAAATTCCTAGACATGCCAAGAATCAGGAGAATGTGACTTATAAGCAGGAGAATAATAGTCAATAGAAGAACGAGAATTGGAAGAAATGATGAAAGTACCAAAGAAGGACTTTGTGTATTTGTGTGTTGTAGGACTCAAGAAACTAAAGGCAAATTAGAATGATGGAAAGTAGCTATAAGGGAGATATTATCGAAAAGAAGTTATAAGATGATATTAAAAGATTAACACACTTGAAGAATATCAGTAGGGTTTATCCAAAATAGAGTATAGAGACAAAAAATAGATTAGTGGTTACCAGTAGGGAGGAGAGGGAATAGTGGGAAGAGACTGCTAAAGGGTACTAAGTTGCTTTTGGTGTTGAAGAAAATGGTTTGAAATTAAGTAGTGGTAATATTTGCACAACTTTGTAGATACAGTTGACCCTTGAATAACACAGGTTGGAAATGTACAGGTTCATTTATATATGGATCTTTTTTCAATAGTAAATACTACAGTACCACACGGTCCATGGTTGGTTGGATCCGTGGATGCAGAGGAACCCTGGATACAGAGGACTGACTATAAATTATACGCAGATCAACCCCTCGTTGTTCAAGGGTCAACTGTATGCTAAAAACCGCTGGATTGTACATTTAAAAAGGGTGAATTTTATGGTATGTCAAATTATCTCAATATAAAAGTAACCAAAAAAGACATTAAAAAATACTACCTAACAAAACTCTTCTTGAACTTAGCCACAAAAATCCTTAACGACATATTAGAAAATTAAATCCAGCACTACATAAATGTATTAATTCCCCATGAAAAGATAAGTTTATTTCCAAGAATGCAAGGTTGGTTTCACTTTTGAAAAGCAATCAATGCGATTTTCATAGTAATCAGACTAAAAGCGCCAATCATACTGTCATCTCTGTGGAAACAGATAAGGCATCTGACAAGATGTAACACAAATTTGTCATAAAAATCTTCAGCAAATTAGGAATAGATGATGGAGTTGCATATTGTCCCTCCAAAATCATGTCTACCCTAAGCTTCAGAATGTGACCATATCTGGAAATAGGGTCTATATTGATATAATTAGTTGAGATATGGTCATACTAGATTAGGGAGGGCCTTAAATCCAAGTACTCATGTCTTTATAAGAAGAGAAGGGGATACACAGTGACAACACACACGCAGGGGACAGCATTGTGTGAAGACGGAGGTAGACATAAAAGAGATGCATGAACCAGCCAAGGAAGAGCAAGAATTGTCTACAAGGGGCTTCCCTGGGGGTGCAGTGGTTAAGAATCTGCCTGCCAATGCAAGGGACATGGGTTCGAGCTCTGGTCTGGAAGATCGCACATGCCACGGAGCAACTAAGCCCTTGCGCCACAATTACTGAGTCTGTGCTCTAGAGCCCGTGGGCCACAACGAATGAAGCCCAAGTGCCTAGAGCCCGTGCTCTGCAACAAGAGAAGCCACCGCAATGAGGAGCCTGTGCACCGCCATGAAGAGTAGCTCCCGCTCGCTGCAACTAGAGAAAAGCCCGCACGCAGCAACGAAGACCCAATGCAGCCAAAAATAAATATATTAAATAAATAAATTTTTAAAAAAATTAAAAAAAGAATTGTCTACAACCACCAGAAGGCAGGAAAGTGTCAGCCATGAGATGATTTCTCCCTCAGCACCACAGAGGGAGCCAACCTTATATTCATCTTGATTTTTTTTTATGCTTATCCAGTTTCTTTTTTTTTTAGTAGTTTCTGCTTTATAACAAAGTGAATCAGTCATACATATACATCTGTTCCCACATCCCTTCCCTCATGCATCTCGCTCCCTCCCACCTTCCCCATCCCACCCTTCCAGGCAGTCACAAAGCACCGAGCTGATCTCCCTGTCCTCTGCGGCTGCTTCCCACTATCTATCTACCTTACGTTTGGTACTGTATATATGTCCATGCCTCTCTTTCGCTTTGTCACAGCTTAGCCTTCCCCCTCCCCATATCCTCAAGTCCATTCTCTAGTAGGTCTGTGTCTTTATTCCCGTTTTACCCCTAGGTTCTTCATGACATTTTTTTTTAATTCCATATATATGTGTTAGCATACAGTATTTGTCTTTCCCTTTCTGACTTACTTCACTCTGTATGACAGACTCTAGGTCTATCCACCTCATTACAAATAGCTCAGTTTCGTTTCTTTTTATGGCTGAGTAATATTCCATTGTATATATGTGCCACATCTTCTTTATCCATTCATCTGATGATGGACACTTAGGTTGTTTCCAGCTCCGGGCTATTGTGAATAGAGCTGCAATGAACATTTTGGTCCATGTCTCTTTTTGAATTATGGTTTTCTCAGGGTATATGCCTGGTAGTGGGATTGCTGGATCATATGGTAGTTCTATTTTTAGTTTTTTAAGGAACCTCCATACTGTTCTCCATAGTGGCTGTACCAATTCACATTCCCACCAGCAATGCAAGAGTGTTCCCTTTTCTCCACACCCTCTCCAGCATTTATTGTTTCTAGATTTCTTGATGATGGCCATTCTGACTGGTGTGAGATGATATCTCATTGTAGTTTTGATTTGCATTTCTCTAATGATTAATGATGTTGAGCATTCTTTCATGTGTTTGTTGGCAGTCTGTATATCTTCTTTGGAGAAAAGCCTATTTAAGTCTTCTGCCCATTTTTGGATTGGGTTGTTTGTTTTTTTGCTATTGAGCTGCATGAGCTGTTTATAAATTTTGGAGATTAATCCTTTGTCAGTTGCTTCATTTGCAAATATCTTCTCCCATTCTGAGGGTTGTCTTTTGGTCTTGTTTAGGGTTTCCTTTGCTGGGCAAAAGCTTTGAAGTTTCATTAGGTCCCATTTGTTTATCTTTGTTTTTATTTCCATTTCTCTAGGAGGTGGGTCCAAAAGGATCTTGCTGTGATTGATGTCATAGAGTGTTCTGCCTATGTTTTCCTCTAAGAGTTTGATAGTTTCTGGCCTTACATTTAGGTCTTTAATCCATTTTGAGCTTATTTTTGTGTATGGTGTTAGGGAATGATCTAATCTCATACTTTTACATGTCCCTGTCCAGTTTTCCCAGCACCACTTATTGAAGAGGCTGTCCTTTCTCCACTGTACATTCCTGCCTCTTTTATCAAAGATAAGTTGACCATATGTGCGTGGGTTTATCTCTGGGCTTTCTATCCTGTTCCATTGATCTATCTTTCTGTTTTTGTGCCAGTACCACACTGTCTTGATTACTGTAGCTTTGTAGTATAGTCTGAAGTCAGGGAGCCTGATTCCTCCAGCTCCGTTTTTCGTTCTCAAGATTGCTTTGGCTATTCGGGGTCTTTTGTTTTTCCAAACAAATTTTGAAATTTTTTGTTCTAGTTCTGTGAAAAATGCCAGTGGTAGTTTGATAGGGATTGCATTGAATCTGTAGATTGCTTTGGGTAGTAGAGTCATTTTCACAATATTGATTCTTCCAATCCAGGAGCATGGTATATCTCTCCATCTATTTGTATCATCTTTAATTTCTTTCATCAGTGTCTTATAATTTTCTGCATACAGGTCTTTTGTCTCCTTAGGTAGGTTTATTCCTAGATATTTTATTCTTTTTGTTGCAATGGTAAATGGGAGTGTTTCCTTGATTTCATTTTCAGATTTTTTCATCATTAGTGTACAGGAATGCCAGAGATTTCTGTGCATTAATTTTGTATCCTGCTACTTTACCAAATCCATTGATTAGCTCTAGTAGTTTTCTGGTAGCATCTTTAGGATTCTCTATGTATAGTATCATGTCATCTGCAAACAGTGACAGCTTTACTTCTTCTTTTCCAATTTGGATTCCTTTTAATTCCTTTTCTTCTCTGATTGCTGTGGCTAAAACTTCCAAAACTAAGTTGAATAAGAGTGGTGAGGGCCTCCCTGGTGGCGCAGTGGTTGAGAGTCCGCCTGCCGATGCAGGGGATACGGGTTCGTGCCCCGGTCTGGGAGGATCCCATATGCCGCGGAGCGGCTGGGCCCGTGAGCCATGGCCGCTGGGCCTGCGCGTCCGGAGCCTGTGCTCCGCAACGGGGGAGGCCACAGCAGTGAGAGGCCCGCATACCGCAAAAAGAAAAAAAAAAAAAAAAGAAAAAAAAAAAAAAAAAAAAGAGTGGTGAGAGTGGGCAGCCTGGTCTTGTTCCTGATCTTAGTGGAAATGGTTTCAGTTTTTCACCATTGAGGACAATGTTGGCTGTGGGTTTGTCATATATGGCCTTTATTATGTCGAGGAAAGTTCCCTCTATGCCTACTTTCTGCAGGGTTTTTATCATAAGTGGGTGTTGAATTTTGTCGAAAGCTTTCTCTGCATCTATTGAGATGATCATATGTTTTTTCTCCTTCAACTTGTTAATATGGTGTATCACATTGATTGATTTGCATATATTGAAGAATCCTTGCATTCCTGGAATAAACCCCACTTGATCATGGTGTATGATCCTTTTAATGTGCTGTTGGATTCTGTTTGCTAGTATTTTGTTGAGGATTTTTGCATCTATGTTCATCAGTGAGATTGGCCTGTAGTTTTCTTTCTTTGTGACATCCTTGCCTGGTTTTGGTATCAAGGTGATGGTGGCCTCGCAGAATGAGTTTGGGAGTATTCCTTCCTCTGATATTGTTTGGAAGAGTTTGAGAAGGATGGGTGTTAGTTCTTCTCTAAATGTTTGATAGAATTCACCTGTGAAGCCATCTGGTCCTGGGCTTTTGTTTGTTGGAAGATTTTTAATCACAGTTTCAATTTCAGTGCTTGTGATTGGTCTCTTCATATTTTCTATTTCTTCCTGATTCAGTCTTGGCAGGTTGTGCATTTCTAAGAATTTGTCCATTTCTTCCAGGTTGTCCATTTTATTGGCATAGAGTTGCTTGTAGTAATCTCTCATGATCTTTTGTATTTCTGCAGTGTCAGTTGTTACTTCTCCTTTTTCATTTCTAATTCTATTGATTTGAGTCTTCTCCCTTCTTTTCTTGAAGAGTCTGGCTAAAGGTTTGTCAATTTTGTTTATCTTCTCAAAGAACCAGCTTTTAGTTTGGTTGATCTTTGCTATCGTTTCCTTCATTTCTTTTTCATTTATTTCTGATCTGATCTTTATGATTTCTTTCCTTCTGCTAACTTTGGGGGTCTTTTGTTCTTCTTTCTCTAATTGCTTTAGGTGCAGGGTCAGGTTGTTTACTCGAGATGTTTCCTGTTTCTTAAGGTGGGATTGTATTGCTATAAACTTCCCCCTTAGAACTGCTTTTGCTTCTTCCCATAGGTTTTGGGTCGTCGTGTCTCCATTGTCATTTGTTTCTAGGTATGTTTTAATTTCCTCTTTGATTTCTTCAGTGATCACTTCGTTATTGAGTAGTGTATTGTTTAGCCTCCATGTGTTTGTATTTTTTACAGATCTTTTCCTGTAATTGATGTCTAGTCTCATAGCATCGTGGTCGGAAAAGATACTTGATACAATTTCAATTTTCTTAAATTTACCAAGGCTTGATTTGTGACCCAAGATATGATCTATCCTGGAGAATGTTCCATGAGCACTTGAGAAAAATGTGTATTCTGTTGTTTTTGGATGGAATGTCCTATAAATATCAACTAAGTCCATCTTGTTTAATGTATCATTTAAAGCTTGTGTTTCCTTATTTATTTTCATTTTGGATGATCTGTCCATTGGTGAAAGTGGGGTGTTAAAGTCCCCTACTATGAGTGTGTTACTGTCGATTTCCCCTTTTATGGATGTTAGTATTTGCCTTATGTATTGAGGTGCTCCTATGTTCGGTGCATAAATATTTACAATTGTTATATCTTCTTCTTGGATCGATCCCTTTATCGTTATGTAGTGTCCTTCTTTGTCTCTTCTAATAGTCTTTATTTTAAAATCTATTTTGTCTGATATAAGAATTGCTACTCCAGCTTTCTTTTGATTTCCATTTGCATGGAATATCTTTTTCCATCCCCTTACTTTCAATCTGTATGTGTCTCTAGGTCTGAAGTGGGTCTCTTGTAGACAGCATATATATGGGTCTTGTTTTTGTATCCATTCAGCCACTCTGTGTCTTTTGGTGGGAGCATTTAGTCCATTTACATTTAAGGTAATTATTGATATGTATGTTCCTATTCCCATTTCCTTAATTGCTTTGGGTTCGTTATTGTAGGTCTTTTACTTCTGTTGTGTTTCTTGCCTAGAGAAGTTCCTTTAGCATTTGTTGTAAAGCTGGTTTGGTGGTGCTGAACTCTCTCAGCTTTTGCTTGTCTGTAAACGTTTTAATTTCTCCATCAAATCTGAATGAGATCCTTGCTGGGTAGAGTAATCTTGGTTGCAGGTTTCTTTCCTTCATCACTTTAATTATGTCCTGCCACTCCCTTCTGGCTTGTAGAGTTTCTGCTGAGAGATCAGCTGTTAACCTGATGGGGATTCCCTTGTGTGTTCTTTGTTGCTTTTCCCTTGCTGCTTTTTTTTTTTTTTTTTTTTTTTGCGGTACGCGGGCCTCTCACTGTTGTGGCCTCTCCCGTTGCGGAGCACAGGCTCCGGATGCGTAGGCTCAAGGGCCATAGCTCACGGGCCTAGCCGCTCCGTGGCATGTGGGATCTTCGCAGACCGGGGCAGGAACCCGTGTCCCCTGCATTGGCAGGCGGACTCTCAACCACTGCGCCACCAGGGAAGCCCTCCCTTGCTGCTTTTAATATGATTTCTTTGTGTTTAATTTTTGACAGTTTGATTAATATGTGTCTTGGCGTATTTCTCCTTGGATTTATTCTGTATGGGACTCTCTGTGCCTCCTGGACTTG
Organism: Mesoplodon mirus; assembly: GCF_964341445.2. Taxonomy (NCBI): domain Eukaryota; kingdom Metazoa; phylum Chordata; class Mammalia; order Artiodactyla; family Ziphiidae; genus Mesoplodon; species Mesoplodon mirus. Next base: position 11,455 of record NW_028295057.1, read on the forward strand.
ATTAACTATTTCCTTTCCCATATTAGGGAAGTTTTCAACTATAATCTCTTCAAATATTTTCTCAGTCCCTTTCTTTTTTCTTCTTCTTCTGGAACCCCTATAATTTGAATGTTGGTGCGTTTAATGTTGTCCCAGAGGTCTCTGAGACTGTCCTCTGTTCTTTTCATTCTTTTTTCTTTATTTTGCTCTGCAGCAGTTATTTCCACTATTTTATCTTCCACCTCACTTATCCGTTCCTCTGCCTCAGTTATTCTGCTATTGATCCCATCTAGAGTATTTTTTATTTCATGTATTGTGTTTTTAATCGATGCTTGATTCATCTTTAGTTCTTCTAGGTCCTTGTTAACTGTTTCTTGCATTTTGTCTATTCTAGTTCCAAGATTTTGGATCTTGGAAATAGAATCTTGGATCATCTTTACTATCATTATTCTGAATTCTTTTTCAGGTAGACTGCCTATTACCTCTTCATTTGTTAGGTCTGGTAGGTTTTTATCTTGCTCCTTCACCTGCTGTGTGTTTTTCTGCCTTCTCATTTTGCTTACCTTACTGTGTTTGGGGTCTCCTTTTTGCAGGCTGCAGGTTCGTAGTTCCCGTTGTTTTTGGTGTCTGTCCCCAGTAGCTAAGGTTGTTTCAGTAGGTTGTGTAGGCTTCCTGGTGGGGGGGACTAATGCCTGTGTTCTGGTGGTTAAGGCTCGATCTTGTCTTTCTGGTGGACAGGCCCACGTCTGGTGGTGTGTTTTGGGGTCCCTGTGGCCTTATTATGTTTTTAGGTAGCCTCTCTGCTAATGGGTGGGGTTGTGTTCCTGCCTTGCTAGTTGCTTGGCATAGGGTGACCAGCACTGTAGCTTGCTGGTCGTTGACTGAAGCTGGGTGCTGGTGTTGAGATGGAGATCTCTGGGAGATTTTTGCTGCTTGATATTATGTGGAGCTGGGAGGTCTCTTGTGGACCCGTGTCCTGAAGTTGGCTCTCCCACTTCAGAGGCACAGCACTGACTCCTGGCTGCAGCACCAAGAGCCTTTCATCCACCCGGCTCAGAATAACAGGGAGAAAAAGTAGAAAGAAAGATTTAGTAGAAGAAAGAAAGAGAGAGGGAAAGAAAGGAAGAAGGGAAGAAAGGAAGGAAGGAAGGAAGAAAGAGAGAAAGGAGGGAGGGAGGGAGGAATGAAAGCAAAAGGAAGAGTTAATGGAAGAAGGGAGGGAGGGAGGGAGGAAGGAACGAAAGAAAGAAAGACAGGAGGGAGGGAGGAAGGAAGGAAAGAAAAAGAAAGTGGGAAGAAGAATGGTGGGAGGGCGCAAGGGAGGAAAGAAAAAGAAAGAAGGAAAGGAGGAGCGGAGGGTGGGAGGGAGGAAGGGAAGGTAGGAAAAAAAGAAAGAGCAGGTAAAGTAAAATAGAATAAAGTATGAAATATAGTAGCGTTATTAAAATTAAAAAGTAATTATTGAAAAAAAAATGGACAGATAGAACCCTGGGACATATGGTGGAAGCAAAGCTATACAGAGAGAATCTTACATAGAAGATTACACATACACATTCACTAAAAGAGAGCAGAGGGAAAAATCAAAAATCTTGCTCTCCAAGTCCACCTCCTCAATTTGGGATAATTCGTTGTAAAAAGAGGAAAAGGGCGAGAAGTCTGAAATCTTGCTCTCTAAGTCCACCACCTTAATTTGGGATAATTCGTTGTAAAAAGAGGAAAAGGGGGGAAAGTCTTAAATGTTGTCCTCAAATTCCACTTCCTAAATTTGGGATGATTCGCTGTCCATTTATGCACTCCACAGAGGCAGGGCACATCAAATGGACCGTGCAGCTTTAATCCGCTGCCTCCGAGGCTGCACAGAGAGATTTCCCTGTCTCTGCTCTCACAGCTCCCGGGTCTCAGCCTTGGACCTGGCCCCGCCTCTGCGCGTAGGTTGCGGAGGGCGTCCGTTCTTCGCTCAGACAGGACGGGTTTAAAGGAGCCGCTGATTCGGGGGCTCTGGCTCACTCAGGCAGAGGGGAGGGAGGGGCGCGCAGTGTGGGGCGGGCCTGCGGCGGCAGAGGCCAGCGTGACATTGCAGCAGCCTGAGGCGCTCCGTGTGCTTTCCCGGGAAAACCGTCCCCGGGTCCCGGGACCCCGGCAGTGGCGGGGTGCACAGGCCCCCTGGAAGGCGGGGTGGACAGTGACCCGCGCTCGCACACAGGCCCGGCGGCGGCGGCGGCAGCAGCAGCCCCAGCGTCCCACGCCCGTCTCCGAGGTCCGCGCCTTTAGCCGCGGCTCGCGCCCGTCTCCGGTGCTTCCCCAAGCAGCCCCCTTAATGCCCTCTCCTCGCACACCAGGAAACAAAAGGGAAAAAAGTCTCTTGCCTCTTCGGCAGCTCCAGACCCTTTCCCCGGACTCCCTCTGGGCTAGCCGTGGTGCACTAACCCCCTCAGGCTCTCTTCCTGCCGCCAGCCCCAGTCCTCTCCCTGCGCTCCGACTGAAAGCCGATACCCGAGCCTCAGCTCCCAGCCCCGCCCGCCCCGGTGGCCAAGCAGACAAGCCTCTCGGGCTGGTGTGTGCCTGAGGGCACCGATCCTCTGTGCCGGAATCTCTCCGCTTTGCCCTCCACAACCCTGTTGCTGTGCTCTCCTCCGCTACTCCGAAGCTTTCCCCCTCCGCCACCTGCAGTCTCCGCCCGCGAAGGGGCTTGTAGTGTGTGGAAACCTTTCCTCCTTCACGGCTCCCTCCCACTGGTGCAGGTCCCGTCCCTATTCTATTGTCTCTGTTTATTCTTTTTTTCTTTTGCCCTACCCAGGTATGTGGGGAGTTTCTTGCCTTTTGGGGGGTCTGAGGTCTTCTGTCAGCGTTCAGTAGGTGTTCTGTAGGAGTTGTTCCACGTGTAGTTGAATTTCTGATGTATCTGTGGGGAGGAAGGTGATCTCCGCGTCTTACTCTTCCGCCATCTTCCCAAGCTCTATCTTGATTACTTCAAATTTTTGGCAATTATGAATAAAGCTGCTCTAAAAATCTGTGTGTAGGCTTTCATGTTTTGCATTTGGATAATTAACTAGGAGTGTGACTGCTGGATTGTATGATAGGTAAGCCTATATTTAGCTTCATAAGAAATTCACAAAGTGCTTGTACCATTTTGCATTCCAACAGCAATTAACGAGCTTTCCTGTTGCTCTATATCTTCACCAATATTTGGTGTTTTCCATGTTTTGGAGTTTAGCCATTCTGATAAGTGCTTAGTGGTTTCTCGTGAAATGAAGTTTTCTTTTTTTTTTAAATAAATTTATTTTATTTTTGGCTGTGATGGGTCTTTGTTGCTGCGCGCGGGCTTTAGTTGCGGTGAGCTCGGGCTACTCTTCATTGCGGTGCACGGGCTTCTCATTGCGGTGGCTTCTCTTGTTGCGGAGCTCGGGCTCTAGGCGCGCGGGCTTCAGTAGCTGTGGCACGTGAGCTCAGTAGGTGAGGCTCACAGGCCCTAGAGCGCAGGCTCAGTAGTTTTGGCGCACGAGCTTAGTTGCTCTGTGGCATGTGAGATCTTCCCAGGCCAGGGCTCGAACCCATGTCCCCTGCATTGGCAGGTGGATTCTTAACCACTGCGCCACCAGGGAAGCCCAGAAATGGAATTGTATTAATTCTTTTTTACTTTAATTTGGATGCAGACCCTATTTAATTATTTATTTATTTAGTAATGTAGCTACAGTCTAGTACCTGAAAACGTTTATCCTAGAACCAGATTGTCTAGATTCAAATTCTAACCCTACATTTTGCTCCTTGTGAGACATAGGCTAACTACTTAGCATGTGCTTCAGTAGCCTTATAGATAAGATGGAGATAATAATACCATCTACCTCACAGAATTGTTAAAATTCAGTTAGATTATCATGGAACATATAAATAACAATAAGAGTATCTGGCCTATAGTAAACTCTTTTACCTTTAATTGTATATAATAATTTCATTCTTTTATTTTATCAAGGGGAAGGAATTTAGAATGTACTTCCAAATATTGATAGAACTAGGGTAATTATTTTAATTTTAAATTAATTTAAAAGACTCAGTTACATAAAGATAGAATTCCTCTATTTCTGCATCATTACCATATTTAGCTTTCAGCACAGTATTTAAATTTCAATTCAGTAACTTCACAGTTGTACGTCTTTTTACAAACTTTCAATATTGAGAACAGTGGCCTGAAGAATTTTTAAGCTGTTTTTTTTTTTTTTGGTGGGAGGGAGAAGAAGGATAAGTTTTAACCCCACTATTTTGTAATTTAGTTTGGTCATGACTCTGATTTGATGAAACTGAGATCAGTATGATAAATGAAATTGCAAAGTTCAAGACTTTGCTCCACTGTTTATTGTTAACTATTCAAATGAACTGAATTCTTAAAATTTCAGTTGTTTCCAGAACATGCCGCTTCTGAAGCATCTTAATCTCAATGTGTAAGCAGATTGTTATTGTTCATCTAATCCATCAACCATAACTGCATTGCCAGTGGTCTGCCCTAGGAGGGCACAAAGTTCATAGACTTAATTATTACAAACAGTATGTCTTCTATTTTAATTTTCTAGTGGAGGGTAACTCTGGGTCAGTCATGCAAGGAACTGACTTAAGTTCCATGTCCTTGAAAAATGTTGCCACCTCAGTTTAAATTAATGGTCTAACAGCTTCGACCATTTGGGGAGCACTCTCAGTAGTCATATGTCCTAAATTTGACTACTTTCATATTAGCATTGTTAAGACATTATGGGAATTCCCTGGCAGTCCAGTGGTTAGGACTCCACGCTTTCACTACTGAGGACCTGCGTTCAATCCCTGGTTGGGGAACTAAGATCCCACAAGCCATGCAGTGTGCCAAAAAAAAAAAAAAAAAAAAAAAAGACTTAATTAAACCCCAGAACACAGTCGTGCTTGTCATGGGCATCATGCTTAAGAGTTCTTCTGTCACATCAAAATTTTCTTTGACACCACCAAATGATAGATCTAATTGGATGGTAATATATATACATATATGTAGCTGAGCTCTCTTCCACTGCAATAGAAACGCCATAAATGATTTAACTTTTTCATAGAATTTGTCCTGTGAATTAATTCTCAGCCTTATCTTCATTACACTGAATAATGGTGTTTGCCTTTGATAATGCTATTTTTGGTTATGGAGTGTGGGGCATGATTTTTCTCCTGCATTCAAGAGATAATCCTTTATAAACTCTCCATTCCTAAAAAAAGTTTTAATGGAGAAAGGGTATTTTTCAATTCCTATGTGATTGGGTTTTGCAGCATAATCATTTATTATACATTGAATATTAATGTTTTATAAATCTGGGGAATTTCCAACTCTGCTGAGAAATTCCACTGGAAAAAAGAAAAGAAAAAGAATAATAAACTAAAATGTCCCTGTACTACTCAGTGCTCCTTTCTTGGTAGTGGAAAACACATTTCTAAGAAAAGTGGAAACTTTAACAACTCAAATATCTTCAAGATAAATATTGCCCTAAAACTTGCCTTATCATAAAACCATACAAAAATTAGACAGATTTAAAAAAAGGGAGTCAGAATTTTTTATCTAATTGATCAGAGCCAAAGGGCCAGTGATTCTTTTTTAATATTGAAATAATATAAAAAATAAGGTGTGGTCCATAAGTCAAAGGGATTCCTTAAAAGATATTGTATTTATCATAACTAAATTTAAAAACTCGAGTTTGCAAACAATATTGAAAGCAGAGAGATTAAGAAAAATTACCAATTTTTGAAACCTTTTGGACATTTAAAAAAAATGATAACAAATGGTATTTTATTAAATTTTAATAAACTGTGTACAACATAGAAATACTTGCCATATACACCATTCTTGGACATTTTCTTACAATTGTAAATATTCAGAGCACTTTACTATATTCCACAACAGCATTTTTTAAGGTTTATTTTTCATAAAGGAACAACTGTGTAAAAGATCAAGCAGCATCAATTTTCTGTTTCATTGCCCTCCAAGGCAATCTGTGGAATTAAATAATTGCAATTTTGACCTCTACTGCAAATGACCAATCAGCTGAGGCTTCTACTAAAAGTCCTTAATATGACAAAGACAAAAGAAGAAGATACAATTGTCAGATGAAGTGGCCAGAGATTTACTGATCTTATTTTTTAAAGTCTTTATTTGCACAGTAACAAATATAAATATTTGATTATTTCATTAAGTTTATCCAGTGAGTATTTATTTATCAGCTAAGAGGCCCTAGGCACTAATCTAGCCATTTGGGATCTAGAAGTAAATAAAACATAAAGAGACCCCTTTACCTTATGGTACAAGAATTCTTTTGAGAAGACAGATATTTGTGGGGAAAAAAAAGTAAACATGTTGTGTGTTAGATTGTGATGAAAGTTAGGGGGACAAACATAAGTTAGGGTAACAGTCCCTGTGGTGAGATGTGGTGAGCTATTTTAATAGAATAATGTAGGGTGACTTCTCTAATAAAGCTACCTTTGAAAAGGCATTGGAAGAAATTAAATGAACAAGCCAAGGCTCCAGGATAAACTTGGCAGGCAGAGCGGATACCTAAAGCAAAGGTCCTGAACCTTCCTGCTGGTCCAGTGGTAAAGAATCTGCCTTCCAATGCAGGGGACACACGTTCGATCCCTGGTCGGGGAGCTAAGATCCCACACGCTGCGGGGCAACTAAGCCCGCGCACCTCAAATACTGAGCTTGCGTGCTTCAACTAGAGAGCCTGAGGGCCGCAAACTACAGACCCCATGCACCCTGGTGCCCGTGAGCCACAACTAGAGAGAAGCCCACACTCCACAACGAAAAGATCACGCGTGCTGCAACTAGGACCTGACGCAGCCAAAAAAAATACGGGAACTAAATAAATAAATAAGTAAATAGACAAATAAATAAAGAGAAGACCTAAGATAGATAAATAAATGAATAGAAGGCCTAAGATAGATAAAGAGAAGGCCTAAGATAGATAGATAAATAAATAAGTAAATAAGTAAAGAGAAGGCGTAAGATAGATAGGTAAATAAAGAGAAGGCCTAAGATAGATAGATAAATAAACAAATAAATAAATAGATTAAATCAATCAATCAATCAATCAATAAAGTAAAGGCCCCAAGGGGCATTGTGTGTGCCTGGAAGTGTGAGGAAGTCAATGTAGTGGATGAAGACAAAGTAAGGTGGTAGGCAGTGAAGTTGGAGGGGTCACCAAAAGGACAACTGGCAGTGACTTAATTTGCTGTGTGTGTATGTATTTACCTTGAACCAGGAACTCTGCGTTCAGGCCACACACCTCAACTCTCCATCCCTAAGTGATACTTTAGAATTTTTTTTTAATGAGAAAGAGGGAAGAGAAATAACAGGTGTGTATCGATTTGCGTGTGTGTGTGTTTATTCTTTCCTAAAAACAGTACTAAATTCTTTGATTTTATCATTTAAAAGAACTGTTAGGAATTTTTATTTCTATTTTACAGTTGAAGAAATGGTCCACAAATTCTGTTTTTTGCTGCTTCCTAAACATATCCTCTTGCTACCTGCCCAAACAGTCATTCTGGGATCCCAGGGTGGCCAACAAAAAGTGCTAATGTATGCCTTCAAAGAAACACAAGGTAGAAATGACTTGGAAGTTGGCCCCAGATTTATCTGGGTTTGAATTCTAGTACTGCTACTCGTTGGCTAGGTTAACACTTGTTAACATAGTCATGCAAATATCCCAGGCACTTATTAGTTTCATTTGCCTGTAAAATGAGTATAATAATATCATGTATGTAAAGATTAACATATATAAGGAAGCTAGCCTAGAATCCCCAGATGAAAATAATAAATATTAGTTCCCGTCTTCTCCCTTCCTTCAATTAGGAGATGGAGATCAAGTGGGGATTCAACCTGGTTTGGGGAAATTGATGGACAGAAAGAAAGCATGCGCAGGACCTGCCTTGTGAGGCAAAGCTCACTTCCCAGTGGAGAGTGGAGGTGTGTGGTCTGTCCCTTGAAGAGTTCCTGGTTCAAGGCCTGAAAAGAACTGAAGGTAAGGAAAGGGTGAGAAAGAGGGAAAGGGAAGTAGCAGCTGTGTATCTATTAAAATAATTAACAGCTAATGCTATTAAAATAATTCAGGGGAGGGCTTCCCTGGTGGCACAGTGGTTGAGAGTCCGCCTGCCAATGCAGGGGACACGGGTTCGTGCCCCGGTCCGGGATCCCACATGCTGCGGTGCGGCTGGGCCCATGAGCTATGGCCGCTGAGCCTGCGCGTCCGGAGCCTGTGCTCCGCAACGGGAGAGGCCACAACAGTGAGAGGCCCGCGTACCGCAAAATAAATAAATAAATAAAAATAATTCAGGGGAGATTTGAATTTAGAATTGGTAGAGGTGGAGGTGGGGATGGTGGTGATATTCTGATGGTTGAAGTAGCAGATGTGAAATAGGAAGTGAAAGAAAGTGAGGGGTTAATCATGATTATCAGCTTTTTGCCAAAAAAAACCCCCCAAAACTGTAAGGCGTCTGTGGGACTATGGAGTGAAGCAAATTGGGGCAGAGAAAGATCCCTTCTGTTGAGTAGACAACACAATTGAATATGACTCAAAAGTTTGAAGGAGAAGATTCAGGAACACAAACAAATTGGTATGTAAATCTGTGAGACCAAAAAAAAAAAAAAAAGAGAGAGAAACAAACAAAAAAAACCGCATTAATTGCTTATACAATAAGATGAAATCATTTTTCATTTTATATTTACTCACTCAAATATTGTCCAAATTTAAGAAATGCTAAGGGTTTATCCATTTTGAAATTTTCCATTTAAAGAAAAAAATAATATTCTCACAGACATATTCATCAAGAATGAGATGACCAGAACTTGAGGAAAGTAAAAATAATAATAATGTTTTGTGAATTTTATGCAAGTGAACTTTCTCGAGATGCTTTTGACTATTAATTTCTCTTCCTATTTTCTCTGCCCTTAGATTTGTTTCATGAACCACTGCTGAGAATGAGCTTAATGAGTAGTTTATTGGAGTTGGAAGTCACAAGAAAAACATACCAGGAGAAAATAAGATTTATGAATATGTACATCATTGCACTCTAGATTATTTCACTTATTAGTCAATACAATCTATTATCATTATAAACTATAATAATAACTAAGGAAATTTAGATTCAAAGAGGTCATGTAAAATGTTTTAAGGTCTTGTCTTAGTTTGCTAGGGCTGCCATCACAAAATACCACAGACTAAGCTGTTCAAAAGACAGAACTCTTATTTTCTCTGGAGGCTGAAGTACAAGATTGAGTTGGTTTCTCCTGAGCCCTCTGTCCTTGGCTTGGAGAGGGCTGCCTTCTCACTGGGTTCTCTAATGGCTTTTTCTCTGTGCAGATACATCCCTAGTGATTCTTCCTCTTCTTATAAGGACACCAGTCACATTGCATTAGGGCCCACCCATATAACCTCATTGAATCTTAATTTTCTCTTTAAAGGCCCTATCGAGAAATACAGTCACATTGTAAGCTATTAGGAAGTAAGACTTCAACAAAAAAATTTAGGAGGACAATATTAAGTTCATAACACTCACATGGCTATTAAAAAAATAAAACTGAGATTTTCATACTCTCAGACTCCAAAATCCACCCTCTTTCCAATATACTGTGCACTGTTTGACATTAGACCTAGGCCTGAGACTAAAGATAGAGGTAGGAACACAGAGCTGATAGGGAGCAGAGATCATTCGAAGAGGCTTATGTAGTGGAGTTATATAAATTTGATACTTCAGTTATTGCTCACTCTACATTGAGTCAAATTACCTGTATGCCATTTAGAGCTTTTTGGTTTATTTTTTAATTAATTAATTAATTTTTATTGAAGTATAGTTGATTTACAATGTTGTGTTAGCTTTAGGTATACAGCAAAGTGATTCAGTTATACATACATATATACCTAATTTTTTTCAGATTCTTTTCCCTTATAAGTTATTAAAAATGATTGAGTATAGTTCTCTGTGGTATATAGTAGGGCCTTGTTAGTTGTATAATTTATATATGGTGGTGTGTATATTTTAATCCCCAACTCCTAATTTATTCCCTCCCTCTTTCCCCTTTGGTAACCATAAGTTTGTTTTCCATGTCTGTGGGTCTGTTTCTGTTTCATATATAAGTTCATTTGTATCTTCTTTTTTTTGATTCCACATATAAGCAATATCTTATACTTGTCTTTCTCTGTCTGGCTTCACTTAGTATGACAACCTCTAGGTCCATCCATGTTGCTCCAAAATACAGCTGGATTAAAATCTCAGCAAGGCTCTTCGTTCATCGCTTACCAAAGGTAGACTCCTTGACTTTTAATTTACAGTTCTTCATCTCTAACTGGGAAAATCCTGTTTACTTTTCAGAGCTATTGTGATGTGTAAATGAAGTGGTAGGCTGCAGCAGGGTAGCTTTTCAGTAAATGCTATCTCATCCTGTCACTAGAGATTCTGGAAATTTTTAACCCTTGGGTCAAGCGTCTCAGTGTCTTTCATGGCTACAAATATACTTTGAGTGGCCCCAACACAAACTATCAAATAATAAGGTATCTTAAACATGTTACAAGTTTGTTTAATATAGTGTTTGAGATTGGAACAAAAGAACAGTTTCAATATGGAACCATCTGTAGAAGTGAAAGGAAGTTTGTGCCAAAAAGATTTCCTCTGGCTAAGCGATGAATGCTTTGATCTAGAAGTTGACTTAATATAAAATTGCCTAATTTGTATGCTGAGAGAGAGAGGAGGTACAGAGCACTGTTAGAGAAGCGTTAGATTTTCCTGAGTTTAGTGTTTTATCAATTGATGCAATTAATTGTTTCTAGTCTATGTGTGTATGTATATGTATTTTATGTATATATATATATGTTTCTAGTCTATGTATATATACACATATACATCATAAGACTATATATAAATACATATTTGTAGTATATATAAAATATATAAAAATATATGTAAGGAAATATAACATTTTCTTATTGAAAAGGGGGAAATTAGTAAAGAACAATTATTGTATAGTTAAACTTATGTAATATATGAGTATACCCTAGAAAAAAGATCAATTCATATTTGTCTGATATATACATATGTATAAGACAGTTATTACTTGTCCTATATAGAAAGAAAACTTACTACATTTGAGATAGTATTTAACATGTTTGGAATGACTCCAAAAATGATTTGAAATAATGTGACTATTAGATGAAAATTGCCCTTTGAACATATTACCTACTGTGTGTAATTGTTACTACTGTAAGAAACTTATCACTAGTATTATAAGCATCCTTAATTGTAAATTATTGTTTTAAACCCAATTTTACATAAGATAACACATTGCAGTGCATGTTGGTGTCAGTCCTTCTGATTTCAGACAGATCTTGAGTGCAGATGGGGACTGAGGAATGAGTTGAGGAGAGAGAGCTGAGAATTCAGAGAAACCAAGACTAGAATTCGTAGGTCAGAGGAACAGTGACAGGGCTGCACAGAGAGAGAATTCCAGATGGCAGCAGAGTGCTCCCCTCCAGCATTTGGCTAAGTGCTGATCAGGGCATGTGTCTGAGGTTAGGGAAAACCACCTCAAGGATTGGGTGTAACAAGGCATGGCATTCACACAAAGACAGTCATAGTGCATGTTCTCACCCCACCTTCCCGACTGGAAAACCTCAAAGTTTACAGGGTGCTGTACACAGAAGGGTTTTGCCTCAGTAGTGGGAAAAAATTAGCCTACAACAAAACTGCAAAAGTTCCAAATAACAAATCTTATAAACCAGATCCAGAGGATCAAAACATTCCTAAGGAATTTTAATAAATCTCAAAATTAAGCATAAGAATGTTTATAGAAATAAATATATCTAACATTCACTATGTAAAATTCACAGTGTTAGAAAACCAATGAAAAGTTACCAAGGAAGTGTTAGAAGTAGTAAGCACTGATATTAAAACAATTATTATACCTGTACTGCCTATGTCCAAAAGGAAGTAGAAACAAAGAAGATAAAAAGTAATGCAAAACAGACTTTCAAATTTCTAGAGATGAAAATTACAATGTCCAAGATGAAAACAAATCGGATGTAATTAAAGACAAACTAAATATGGTCAAAAAAAAGTTTAATGAACAATAAGCAAAGGGGTAAATAAACTGTACTATATTCATAAAAAGTAATAAAATGACAAAAAGGAATGAATTATTGACATACACAACATGAATAAATCTCACATATGCTGACAGAAAGCAGACAGACAAAAAGGGTATATATGGTGGAATTGAACATATACGAAATTCTAGAAAAACGCAAATTATTGCATGGTGACAACAGATTAGTTGTTGCCCGGGATTAGAGGGGTAGGTAGAGTTGGAAAGAATACATTAAAAAGACCACGAGGAAACTTTTTTGTCAACAGATCTGTTTATTATTTTGATTGTGGTGATAGTTTCATGGTTTTATACATACATCAAAACTCATCAAATTGCATACTATAATATGTGCATTTTATTATATAAACAACTTAATAAAGCTGTTTTCATATTAATTTACATGAAAGTATGAAAGAGCATGTAATGGATTTTCCTATCTCTTCAAACTTGTGTTTTAAAGACTTGAAATTACCACTGTAATGTTCAAAGGAGCAGTTTTACAGGGTTCACCACTGTAAAAATTTATATAGCCTCATTTTTCTTCAAATTAAAAAAATAACATTGATTTAATGGCAAGAATGAGATTTCATTTTTTATTATCTATAAAATTGCAACCACGTGTGGTAAAAAAAATCTCTCTGGGTCTCTTACGTATTTTCTGACCTTGAGAGTAGAGGCAGTGACTTCTAATTTTCCAGATTATCTTTTCAAAGACTCACCATTCAGTCTAAGAACTGAACATGACTCTTACCTTGATATCACTTGCATGACTCTGGTGACCTTTCCTCTTTTCTGATCCCCTCAGAGGTAACCACTATCTTCAGTTTTGCATTTAAAATTTGTTTGCTATGAATTTAAGCTTTACCAAATAAATTGAGAGAATTTATGGGTTATTTTTCTGTTTTTTTTGACATATCTCCTAGTGTTAAATATGCAAGAACAGTTAGGCAAACAACTAATAACAATGTCTGCATCATAGTGTGATATTTTCAGTTTTTAAAAATTCGATTGTGCCAAATTATTTTCTTGGGGCTTCCCTGGTGGCTCAGTGGTTGAGAGTCCGCCTGCCGATGCAGGGGACACGGGTTCGTGCCCCGGTCTGGGAAGATCCCGCGTGCCGCGGAGTGGCTGGGCCCGTGAGCCATGGCCGCTGAGCCTGCACGTCCGGAGCCTGTGCTCCGCAACGGGAGAGGCCACAAGAGTGAGAGGCCCGCGTACCGCAATAAATACATAAATAAATAAATAAATAAAATAAAAAAGGCTCTGCTTTCCCCCATTTAAAAAAAAATATTTTCTTAATCTCTTGGATCACCATATTCACCCAACAGAACACTAATGTGTGTAACAGTTGCGCTACTTCCCTGCCATCTCTTAGTGAGATCTCTCTGTGCTTTCAATTGGTACGTGCCTTATCATTAGTGACACTAATCACTTTTTCATATGGTAATGATTCTTTAAATTTTCCCCCCTAAATCCCTGATTTTTTCCCCATATTTTTCTATTTTTAATTAAAAAATTTATTGGAATATAGTTGCTTTACACTCTTGTGTTAGTTTCAGGTGTACAGCAAAGTGAATCAGCTATACCTATACATATATCCCCTCTATTTTGGATTTCCTTCCCATTTAGGTCACCACAGAGAACTGAGTAGAGTTCCCTGTGCTATACAGTAGGTTCTCATTAGTTATCTATTTTATACATAGTATCAATAGTATATGTATGTCAATCCCAATCTCCCAATTCGTCTCACTCCCTGCTTCTCCCTTGGTATCCATATATTTTTTCTCTATGTCTGTGTTTCTATTTCTCCTTTGCAAATAAGATCATCTATATCATTTTTTTAGATTCCACATACATGTGTTAGTATACAATATTTGTTTTTCTCTTTCTGACTTACTTCAGTCTGTATGACACACTCTAGGTCCATCCACGTCTCTACAAATGACCCGTTTTCGTTCCACTTTACGGCTGAGTAATATTCTATTGTATATATGTACCACTTCTTCTTTATCCATTCCTCTGTTGATGGACACTTAGTTTGCTTCCGTGTCCTGGCTATTGTAAGTAGTGCTGCAGTGAACATTGGGGTGCATGCATCCTTTTGAATTATGGTTTTCTCTGGGTATATGCCCAATAGTGGGATTGTTGGGTAATATAGTAGTTCTATTTTTAGTTTTTTAGGAACCCCCATACTGTTCTCCATAGTGGCTGTATCAATTTACATTCCCACCAACAGTGCAAGAGGGATCCCTTTTCTCCACACCCTCTCCAGTATTTATTGTTTGTACATTTTGTGATGATGACCATTCTGACTAATGTGAGGTGATACCTCATTGTAGTTTTGATTTGCATTTCTCTAATGGGAAAATGAAATGTTTTATCTGGGCATTTGTGTGTGTGTGTGTGTGTGTGGTATGCAGGCCTCTCACTGTTGTGGCCTCTCCTGTTGCAGAGCACAGGCTCCGGACGTGCAGGCTCAGTGGCCATGGCTCACGGGACCAGCCGCTCCGCGGCATGTGGGATCTTCCCAGACCAGGGCATGAACCCGTGTTCCCTGCATCGGCAGGCGGACTCTCAACCACTGCGCCACCAGGGAAGCCCGCGGAAAAGCTTTGATGCCTAAAAATGTCTTCTCATCTACTAACTGATGGTTGGCACTCAACTCTCATCCTTTTATCTCGGAATCTCATCCCTTTAGCTTAAATCTTTTTTTCCCATTAAAATTAAAATACTGGTTGTGCTTTAAGATCGTAGTCATTTTTACCTCAGCCTGAATGATCCAAAAGCAAGTTTTGATGATGTGCAAGAGGGAAGAGAACTTGAGGGCATAAGTGTTCTGCAGAGGGTATTAGGGAATAGAGAAGACAGAGCAATAAATAGACTCACAGGGGAAACTCAGAAAGTGGAGCTTGATGAAACAAGCAAACATCACGGTTTTGCTAAGGTCTATTCTAATTAGTTGTTATTCGTGTGTAAAAGTTTGCCTAAAAAGCATAACCTATGAGTGATTTGTGCCCCTGCATATTATGGATGTATAATAAAATTCAAACAGTGCAAGGAACACACAGATGACCACATGGCCTCAGCCATGCTCCATTTTGTAGTCTGCCCACTTTGAGCATCAGAAAATGGATTGTAGAAATCTGGTTCATCTTATTTTAAACTTCTCATTCCCCAAATTTGAAATAGTATTTATTTAAAAACCAGGTTCTTTATAAAGATCGCAAAAACACTATAAAGTATTCATTGAAAAGAACCTAACATTTACTACTGTAGTACATTATGTACAATTTATTGACTATTTCTACTGAATATACATGTATGTATTACATAATCTAACATTTATATTAAGTATAACTATAATATGATTTTTTTAAAATTTATTTTATTTATTTATTTTTGGCTGTGTTGGGTCTTCGTTGCTGCGTGCGGGCTTCCTCTAGTTGTAGCGAGCAAGGGCTACTCTTCGTTGCGGTGCGCGGGCCTCTCATTGCGGTGGCTTCTCCTGTTGCGGAGCACGGGCTCTAGGCACACGGGCTTCAGCAGTTGTGGCACGTGGGCTCAGTAGTTGTGGCTCGCGGGCTCTAGAGCGCAGGCTCAGCAGTTGTGGCCCACGGGCTTAGTTGCTCCGCGGCATGCGGGATCTTCCCGGACCAGGGCTCGAACCCGTGTCCCCTGCATCGGCAGGCGGACTCTCAACCACTGCGCCACCAGGGAAGCCCCTATAATATGATTCTTGTGTCAACCCTGACAAAGCTGGTGAAATCCTTTGCTACAAAAATATGTCTCTGCCTTATAGTTTTGTTTCAGTATTAGTTTCCACATTTGCCAGCAAGATACTTTTCATCCTACTAAACTAATAGGCCACTTAGTTGAATACTGGATAAAATACAAATGGCAGAGAATTCTCCATTTCTGTTTATAATTTTAAAAATTTCAACTAAAAGTGCAAAGCTTGTATCAATTTCTGTAGCTTGCTCTCTTCCTAAACCTACTTGCTTCTTCCATCAATATTTAAGTTTCTGGTTTTAAATAACTGTGACTCTCCTTTAATGTGTTCTCTGTTAAAGGCTTTCTCTCCCTTTAGAATTGTTAGTAGGAGAAGTGGTATTTTTGTGGGAAGAAAACTGCATCTTCTCTACTACCCAACTGTCAGGACTATAGAGCTACATCCTCAGTTGTATAATCAGAAACCTGGCCTGGCATCAACTAGTGGGATTAATAACCACTTTTTCAATTCCTTGCAATTAAAATATTTACATCAACTTCTCTTTGTTTTAACAATAGCATATAGAACCCAGTGTGGGTGTGGCTCATGATTCTGCTTCTCTGACTCATGATCTTAGACTTCTTGCTTCCAACTTCCTAATGAATGTGCCCTTTAGCAATTGCTGGGGGCCAGGTTTGTTTACTGCTACTCCTTTCCAACAGTTCAATGCCACGAGGCATCTCTTGAATGTATTTCTTTGCTACAAAGTATTTCTCTCCCCTGCCCTCACCCCACTCTCAGGTTCTGTTGCTTATTTAAGATTTGCATCTGTAAAGAGTCCTTTGGGTTTGTTTCCTTGGTGGACTGGCTGTCTTCCAAGATTTTGTTGTTAATCTTGTCTGACATTTTAAAGATGACCTTTTGGTGTTTTTATAAAACTTCTCAAGAAAAGGAAAACAGAAGTGCTCATCTAACCCTCTTCTAAAGACTATGCAAAAAAGCCAGTTGTTTTAAAACATTATGGCTGGTGATATAAATGGCTGCAGCATATTATATCTACACCTGCATGTTTTTAACTTCCAGAAACTAAAAATCAGCTCTGCAACATGCAATCAGCCATGAAGAAAGAAACAAACAAAAACCCAGTATTGAAAATTTTCTGCCTGATACCTGAATGTATTGGCGAACAAGCCTGCTACTTCTAGTATTTACATAAAGACAGTAGTCAAATAACCAATGCAGTAAAACAAACAATTCTTCTGTGAGAAAAAAGAATGATGCTACTTAGAGTTGACGGACATGAACTTTAGGAATTTTAGAGCTGAAAATAATCTTGGAGGCCTCCTTTTATAGATGAGGAATATGAGGTCTATGGTGGTTAAGTGAATTGTCCAAGCCAGAGATGGGACTAGGGTCAAAGTTGAGGTCTTCTGCCAGGATGTTGAGCTTACTCTTTGAACTTGCTGGGTGTTTACATA
This sequence comes from Mesoplodon mirus, assembly GCF_964341445.2. Taxonomy (NCBI): domain Eukaryota; kingdom Metazoa; phylum Chordata; class Mammalia; order Artiodactyla; family Ziphiidae; genus Mesoplodon; species Mesoplodon mirus. The sequence goes on from NW_028295057.1 coordinate 28,751, forward strand.
TTGCATCAACAGAGCCCATATGTACTGGATTTTCTTCCATTTGCTAATAGAAGCAAGTTAGTGCCTTTACAGGTATTGTAGTATAAAATCAGCCCATTCAGTCAAACTAGTCAAAAATTAGTCAATCTAGGAATCCCAAAGAGACAATGCTTTGCAGGCTTTTTCTTTTCTTTTCTTTTCTTTTTCCACTGGAAATGGGAATTAGATAGATAATGCATGTTTGTGTGTATGTATGTATGTATGTATGTATATATATATACTTATATCTTGTTCAAATTTAAAAGAATACAATTTTTTATACTCTATGTATGACATAAAAATAGAAGGTCATTAATCAAATACATTTGCAGTATTTATTTTTGTAAGTAACTTCCTTTCTTTATGTATCTATACGGTTTTAAAGATAATGGGACAACACAGAAATATTATTCATTTTCAAGCTAACACTGATAAATAATGTTTTGTAAGTGCCCTAAATTATGTAAAGACTAAAAGTTCCATTGTTCTATCTATTCTATGGAAAGTGGTTGATGTTTATCTATGAAATAATGTATCAATCTCAGGAAACAATTCTTAGGTTAAAAAACTCATTTTCCCCGTGATGTCTTTTCACAAAGATTTAATTCAAAGAATTTGCCTTTGTAAGATCTCCATCACTTTTCACCATTGTTCCCATGCATGTTCCTGTTAAGAGTGCCTGATTCTGTTGCTAAGCAACCTTGCAGTCTTGTTGGGTCATGATGATGAACTAATAATTATTTAAAATGTGTCTGTTTGGATAGGGTCTTTTAAAGAATATCATGATACTTTTGTGTAAGAGACTGGGTAAGAGCGTTCTTCATTTCAACTTACAGTTCGACAGGAATATAAGTGACAGAATGATGTTTTCCAGGAGAGTTGGAAGAATGCCAAGAGTACACTAAAAAGCACTAGGTCTTACTTCCTCCTGGTATGCTTTTTTTTCTAGAAAAGGGTAAAAGTCAGTCAGATGACAAGTCAAGAAATTTACCAAAGGACTTCAAAGAAATATGAGGAACATCAATATTCCTTTTATTGACTCGATTAAATTATTATGTTTTTCCTTCTCATCCCAAATTCTTAAGAAAAATTGTCAAGCCATATTATGTTGAAAAATAAGTCCCATGTAAGCGAGACATGGGTATTTGAATTTTATCAGGCCTCCAGAGAAAACTAAATTGTTGATTAAATCCTCATCCTGCTTGCTCTTGTCCCAGACATCCCTCTCCAGTTCAGGAATATCCTCCTTTAAATAGCTTATTTAACCATATGGGACTGATGCCAGTAGCCTTAATATTTTCTGTACGGTATACTGCGATATATAAGGGGACTACCATCATATCTCTAGCATGTAGTGAGAGTTAGTAAATAGCATTCCCAGTGTGTATCTGGAAAAACAAAAAGGTTGTTCCTTTAAACCATCTTTTTTGGTGATAAAGCAAAGAATCAAAGGTATTTCATTACTAAAGAATCCGAGAATGTCCTAACTCTAAGAGAAGAGCACTTCTAATGTCATCTCAAAATCCATCCAATCCAGAAGCAGAGCTGATGGTGCTACCAAGAGACAGAGTCTCCTTGTGGTGACACCACCTTCAAAAGTTTGGCAAGGTACCCCCAAACATCACCAGTTTTCTTTACAACCTTGCTTGTCTCTAGTATTTAAAGACAGATCTGATACTTATTGATTCTATTTATATTTTGAGGGTGATCCCTTCTTAGGGATATCATCTCATATGCAAAGTTAAAAGTACTGATCATTTTTCTCTCCTAAACTTAAACTATTATAATTTATGTTTAAGGCAGCCAAATTTAACAGCTTTGGGGCCATAAAGGTGAGTGTTTAAATCTTGGTTCACTGTTCTGTAGGTGGTATATGGCCACTCCAGGTATCAGTTTTCTTACTTATAAAATAGGGTTTGCAGTGCTTTCTTCACAGATAAAGGATTAAATTTGATATGCTAACATAGTGTCTACCATATAGTGTACATTAAACGTGAGCCCTCTTTCCTATCTCCACTGGGTGTGGCCAACTTCTAGTTTTCTAGGATTTACTAGAAAATTTCATACCTTCTAGGAATATATGGCTTCTGATCATATTCCCTTACCATCTTCATTTTACTAAACTAAAGGCTCTTAATTTTTTTGTAATCCCCACATTCTTATTTCCTATCTCAGTTACTTTTCTGTTAATTTTTTAGAATTCAGTTTATTTTAGCAGGCATTAATTGAGGTAAGGGGAATTACAGTAGGTCCTGTGGTTACAAATGTAAACAGGATCCCTGTTCTCAGGTACCTTACAGTCTAGTGTCAAGAGTAGTAAACAGACAAAAAATTGCAATTTGACCTGATAAATTCTGTGATATTGGTAAGCCTGTGACAACACAAGGGAAATATCTAAATCAGATTAGGGAGGATGGGAGATTAAAGGTAAAGGAGCTTGCCGTACTTGTAGGCTTTTCTCTAGAGTTGGCAAACATCTTTACCTGTGTTCAAGGTTTAGATTGACCAAGACAGCCTTCACATTCCTTTCAGCTTAATAAAACTTTAGACAGGTTTCTTCCTGACTTAGAGGCCCTTGACCTCCCCTTATTTAGAACATTTACTCTAAAAAACATGCAAATTCTTTTTTCACCCCTTTGACACGTAAATCTTCTTCTAGTAATCTTGCCAGATTTACAACCCAGGAATGTCTTCCTCACGGACATGGGAGCCATTTTTCGAAATGTAATCATCAAGAAAGATAGCACCGCATTCTCTGTGGGAGGGCAAGAGTCTAACTTCAATAAGTGCTGATTAGCAAACACAGATGGCCTAATCACATTAACCAGTCTCCTCCTAATGTCCTCCAGTACCAGTCCACTAGCTCACTCCAGAATTGATAAACTGTCCCACCTTTTGTTTCAGCAGAGTTTAGTCCAATCTCTCTCTCCAATTGCAATCGTTTTCAATAAACTTTCCCTTGCCTGTTTAAGTCTGTCCTTGGACAGGATGCATCCAGGTTTTATACAAGGGGGAAAAACTGACTTTTGCCCAATAATCTACTCACTGATGCCTGGCACTTGGTCAACTTTTGTAATTGCTGATTAAAATAAGTCCATCATGTCAATGTCTAGGGGGAAATGTTTTCAATGGCTCTAAACACTTTGAGCAGTGATAAATGAAATCTCTGAGTTCACCATCTTCTAACTGGAACTAGAATTATTTTTCCAAAAATATATTTCTTTACACTTATGCACAAAATGAGCCTCTGCCTCAAAGAGACTGTGAGTAGGCTCAAGTATCCACTCGTCCTAATAGCTTTATACTCGTTCTTTTGGTATTTCAATTATCTCAAGTGTTCAGAATCATGAATAAAGTTGGGAGCAGTTCATGATGATGTTAATCAACTATAAATTACTCAACAAGGGCTCCCCTTATTATACTCTCCATGAAGCTCCCTAGAGGATCAGCTCAGGTACTGGCCTCATGCACAGTCTACATTGAGAGGATTTCCAATAATTGATGGTTTTAGACAAAATTTTGAATTCTAAAAATGGATGGAAATTTGGAAATTCTAAATCAATCATAGCAAATTACAAATTATCATCAAGAAAGACTGCATAATAAAAATTTCTAAAGGTTACTGTAGAAATTAAGCTTAAATTCAAATTTAATTCTAAGGTAAATAAAAACATGTACTCCATTTTCTTTTTTTCATTATAAAATTTATAAAACCAGAATTTTCCTTCTAATGTGCGCATTGGGTGTACTTGCTTTTTCTTTCCAAAAAAAGTTTCACTAACTTAAGGACATATACAATATGGCACCTTAGAATTAAGGAAATATGGGAGAATGATTTTGATTACCTCCTCATGCTACATGAAAATTCATTACTTCAAACTTTCTTGAACAATTTTTTAAAAGATGCCAGTTATCTAACTCATACAAACACCCATATACATATGTACATCTTTCTTGTTGGGGAACAGACTTATATTAGTGTAAATAAGTGGTCATTAAAGTTAATGGGTTCATTTTATATAGTTATAATTTAAGATATAGTAGAAATTGGTTTGAACATGATATATACCTTTTTAAAATATATTAGAGACTTATAGAACCACCTCACAGTGACTGTATTTGTCCATTATGAGGTTTAGAATATACTTTACTACTTAAATGAGTTGAGTATGATATTTTATCATTATACCTTTGCTTTTATCATATATTGTGGATGTAGAGTCTTTGGTCAGAAACACCCTCTATATTATAAAAACATCATTATAGAAAAATGCAGTATTCTTTTAATATATAATTTAACATGAAACTAGGACAGATTTTCAGCAGAAGAAGGGAGCTGCATATATTTGGCTTTTACTGGCAGGCCTGTTTCTGCCCAGTAATTACCCAGTCTTTACATACATGTTACAGTTCAGTGCTTTTAAGGAAATCCAGCTTTCTTTGCTCTCTGATCTTTTCTTCTCACAAAATACTTAGCAAACACATAGCTATTAGCTCCATAGGAAGTGGTTGTATATATCAGGTATTTTTCACAAGCCCACTTAACCAAGGTACCAAGTAATTTGACTAGAATCCAAACCAAATCAGTTGAAGAGCTAAGTGTGCAAAAAATCCTGTAACACACTAGATTCCAATGAGCCACAGTTTTATTAACACTGCATCACTTAGCAAACTCAGATGGGGTCTTTGGGTCTTTATGTTGAGTTTCTTTAATTGGCAAATGCTTAAGAGCACACTTTATTTATTGATTGATTGATTTATTAAAGAATCATCTTTTTTTAAATTTATTTATTTTGGGCTGTGTTGGGTCTTCGTTGCTGCACGTGGACTTTCTCTAGTTGCGGGGAGTGGGGGCTACTGTTCGTTGTGGCGCACGGGCTTCTCATTGCGGTGCCTTCTCTTGTTGCAGAGCACAGGCTCTAGGCACGTGGGCTTCAGTAGTTGTGGCACACGGGCTCAGTAGTTGTGGTGCATGGACTTAGTTGCTCCACGGCATGTGGGATCCTCCCGGACCAGGGCTCGAACCTGTGTCCCCCGCATTGACAGGTGGATTCTTTTCTTTCTTTTTTTTTTTTTTTGCTATACGCAGGCCTCTCACTGCTGTGGCCTCTCCCGTTGTGGAGCACAGGCTCCGGACGCGCAGGCTCAGCAGCCATGGCTCACGGGCCCAGCCGCTCCCCGGCATGTGGGATCTTCCCGGACCGGGGCACGAACCCGTGTCCCCTGCATCGGCAGGCGGACTCTCAACCACTGTGCCACCAGGGAAGCCCCGACAGGTGGATTCTTAACCACTGTGCCACCAGGGAAGTCCCTAAGAGCCCACTTTAAATGCAGTTACACAATGACATCATGATAAGAAATGCTATAGGAATATAGGCATAGAAAAAAAAATTATCATCACTCACATATGCCCTGAGCATTTTCTGCTGAAGAGAGAATCTGAACTCCATAATGAGGGTACTAATACATTACATGCTTCTGATAGTAAGTTCTTATCACTTGAGAAATATCATCAAACATTATATCTCTGCAGCTTAATCCTTCTTAACCTGAAATATACCTTTAGAAATAATATTTTAACAGTTTGAGAAAATTCAGCTATTACATAGCTATTTATCTAAATATTTACGTGAGATAATTATGAAGGCATTCTATTAATAATTTTGTGAAGACATTGTAATAACAATTTCGTCTTAGAATTTTAGAAAAAAAATAAACCAATAAAAAGGTACTTCTTCTGGTTCAAACTGTACAAATGAAAATTCTGAAGCTAAGTAAGTTGGGCAAAGTATGTTGCTGTTTCATAAGTTAATGAAAGTAAATTTATTTATTAAATTTTTATTTATTTATAGTTTCATGGGTTTATAACACATAAGGTTCATGTGTATAATATTATATTTTGACATTTATATAAACTACAGTGTGCTCACCACCAAAAGGTTAGTTGTCAACTGTCATCATATTGTTGACCCCCTTTACCCATCTTGCCCTCCCTCCACCCCCTTCTCCTCTGCTAACCACTACTCTGTTCTCTGTATCTATTTGTTTCAGTTTGGTTTCTTCATTCATTTTGTTTTGCTTGTTTTTATATGCCACATATGAGTTAAATCATATGGTATTGGTCTTTCTCCATCTGGTTTATTTCACTTAACATAATACCCACAAGGTCCATCCATGTTGTCCCAAGTGCCAAGATTTCATCTTTTTATGGCTATTATTCCATTGTAAGTGTGTGTGTATCTTCTTTATCCATTCATCCATCAGTGAACACTTAGGTTGTCTCCACATCTTGTCTATTCTAAATAATGCTGTGATGAACACAGGGGTGCATATATCTTTTCAGATTAGTGTTTTTGTATTCCTTGGATAAACACCCACAAGTGGAATAGCTACATCATATGATAGTTCTAGTCTTAACTTTTTGAGGAATCTCCATGTGATTTACCATAGTGGCTGCACTAATTTACATTCCCACCAAAAGTGCACAAGGGTTCCCTTTTCTTCACTTCCTCTCCAGCACTTATTTCTTGTCTTTTTGATAATAGCCATTCTAATGGGTGTGAAGTGATATCTCCCTGTGGTTTTGATTTACATTTCCCTGATAATTAGTGATGTTGAACATTTTTCACATGCTTGTTGGCCATCTATATACCTTCTTTGGAAAAATATCTATTCAGTTTCTCTGCTCGTTTTTTAATTGGATTGTTAGCTTTTTTGTTGTTGAGTTGCTTGAATTCTTTATCTATTTTGGATATTAGATACATGATTTGCAAATATCTTCTCCCATTTGGTAGGTTTTCATTTTGTTGACGTTTCCTTTGTTGTACAGAAGCTTTTTAGTTTGATAATAGTCCCATTTGTTTAGTTACGCTTTTGTCTCCTTGCCTGAGGAGGCATATGCAGAAAGATATTGCTAAAACCAAAGTCAAAGCGAATACTGCCTATGTTTTCTTCTAGGAGTTTTATTGTTTCAGATCTTACATTGGAGTCTCTAATCCATTTTGAGTTGATATCTATGTATGGTATAAGATAGTGGTCTAGTCTCATTCTTTTGCGTGTGGCTATCCAGAAAAACTAAATTTAGATGCTCTCCATCCTTTCATCAAATTGTCAACCCATTCAGATTAATCTGCAAAACTGCATCAAGAGGTTTGAAGGTAGAGAACTTTTTACTGTCTAGCTGATTTTTAAGAGTGAGTAGGGCAGAGTTATAAATCAAATTACTGCAAAAAACGTTCTGGCTAGTCCATGTCAGTCACTTTCCTAAATTTCAAGGTTATTGACTGCTCAACTTATCTTATGACTTTAAATTTGAAAGCCTCAAATTAGCAACAAGTTCTCATAGGATTCAAAGCAGTAGGGGTTTTACAGAATGATTCTGTTAAATTAATCTTTTCCTCATTTGAAACATAGATGATTAAGATACATATTAATTTATTCAGAAAAGTCATACATTTTTTCAATGGAAAAAATCTTCCCTTCTGTGCTCCCTAGGGCTATTTGTGTGCAATATTTAACAAATATTGGTTCAACTCTTTTTTTTTTTCTGATTCAAAACTTCAGCATGAGTGATGATTAGTTGGATGGCTAACGAGACAGTAATCTCCTCAAACATCTTTTAACCCACTTGTACATTCTACAGGAAGCAGCAGCTCAGTAACTGTTGAATGAACGAGTGGACAGATCCCACTTACCCAGAAGACTGAATTCTTCTTTAAGAATCTGAGGTTTAATTTTGTGGTCAAATGTTTAGAAATGGAAATAGAACTCAAAGTTCCACTTGACTTATAACGTGACTTCTGTCCTCAGCAGATGGTTAAAAAGGTTAGTTCTACCAGTGGCTTCAGAAAACATACAGAAGGTGTTAGCAGAACCATGATATTTACGGTATATATTTGATTGTTTCAAGAACTGAGTGAACAGGTATTACTTGTAAGGGCAATCAGGTGCCAGTTTCAATGATCAGGCCTGAAGTGCAGGGGTTCCACACTCAGCCCTGCTGCTTGTTAATTCTGGCTTCACTCATTATGCTTCCTGATGCTGCCACACAGCTCCTTATTTTGAGGTAACAGGTGATCTGACTATGCTTTTTTGTTTGTTTGTTTTTCTAACGTTACACAGAAAGCTAGAGTCAAAAATTTGTGTGTAGTCTGAGAATGATACTTTGGATATATTGCTATTTATGATAAGCCCAGATTTACATGTTTACCTCGAACTGGAAAAAAATTGCTAACTAGAATCTCCCCCGTAAAAGTAATTACTGACAATGTCTTCCTCCTTAACCACATGGACCTATATCAAGGCTGCTTATCTGTGCAAGATACCAAAGTTGTTACCACAGGACTATGCTATCAGAAGCAGATTTTCTGCCAGTGGGCTGGGCCAGCTTTTGCAAACTACAGGAAACCTGGGTTCCTAAAATAACCTAAGGGACACTCCTGATCTAAACTCAAACAGAATGGGGTTAATACATAAATCCTTGCAGGAAGTTTGGACACTGAAAAGATCTGTCACTGAGGATGGCGATTCAGCTTAACAAATGAGGCAATGAGACTGATGGAATACGCCCTTTCCAAAGAAGTTACAATGATTTCCGTTGATACTATCAGTATTTCCACAGTCCTCTGTTTCCAGGAGGTTATATATAGTATCACAGAAGAACCCTGAGAACAGATAATCAAGCCTTTATAAAGAATCAGAGAAATATATTAAATGCCTCTTAACAAGGAGAATTGAACTTTTTTACTAACAATAACCATTATTATCATTATAGAATTATTATATTGTTCTTAATATTTTATTATTAAATAAATATTATCTGCAGGGAAGGCAGATTGGCATCACATAAGTGTTACGTCACTGAAAACTAATCAATACACACACAAAATAATGTGCTAAGGCTACACTAGGGAGTCTCACTTCTGATCTCAAGGTTATGCCAGTTTATCCCAATTTCTCAACAAAACTCTTTATCAAACTTATTGTATCTTATCCCGCACTATATCGGAACTGTTTTAAAAAGGATCTTGTTAGTCATTTTCCTTAAAAAAAAAAAGAGAAATCCAAGTCATGCCTTTTCTATGAAATCTTTGGAGGTTGCTATGACAATGTTATTTGTAGCTCAGCCCACAATTCATATTCTTCAGCTTTTACCCAAAGTAACCTGGTTCTGCTTGCTAGGTATCATCTTCTAAGACTCTAAGAGATATTGCCAAAGCTTTCTCCAGAGACTAGGATTGGAAAAATGACAGCATTATTAAATGCTGAACTTTACAAAAATCATTTCTATTTTGAGCACCCTAACATAGTTATCGTCATTTTGCATAATCCTTTTTTTTAAACAAGGATGTACATTTTTACATGGTTGCAATTACAGCAAACACAGGGTTTTGTGTTATTCCTTCACCATTTCCAATAACGAAAGCATTTTTCATATATTACAATTGGGGGATTATTTTAATGTTAAAGAATACATGATATTTAATGGATACAATCTATATTTAATTTAATCAGATTCCTATTACTAGCTATTTGTCTTCATTTTTTTCCTTATTACAGATAGATTCACAAATAATATTATTATGAATATTTTTTTCCTCTACAGAATTGTTTCTTTGAATGAGACAGGGGTTATGGTTTGTTTGGCTTGTATCGACAGTATTTATAAAAGTGTAAATCTGAATGTGTTTAGGTGAGGCAAGTACAGTAACCTGTATTCCCATTGCCTTCCCCCAGGCCAACATTGTACATTTAGATTACCTGCTTGACCCTGAAAGCATTTGAATTTTTGACTCCTGGATTACTGGGTCAAAGGCGTAAGTATCTTTATGACTTTCAATGACAATGATCATTTAACTCTTCTAAACCAGTTTTACATGTATTTCAATGTCACCAACTTTCATTTATTTGAGTACTTTCCAAACGTTAGGTGCTGTATAGGCATTGGGGACACAATGAGCAAGTAAGACAAAGAACAGGGAGCTACAATGCAGTCTGAATTAATAGAACTTAGAATAGGGTACTAAGGGAACCCATAAGAGAAGCAGAAACAAGTCTTCTCCAAATCGGGTCATTACATGGGGAAGTGGTAGCAAGTAGAAGAACGGAGGAAGGAGAGAAGTCCAGGCAAAGAGAGCACCACATGCAATGGCCTGGAAAACATAAAGCAAGCATATTTTAAGTATTATGAGAATGGAGAGGGTGAGGTTAGTGTTGAAAGACATGAATATATATATGAAAAAGCATATATATATGATTTTATAATGTAGTCATCATTAGGTATCATTTAATATTTTTTGTCAAATTTACTAACTATATAAGCATGTTATACATGTAAAGTAGATTTAGTATGCATCGCATCTAAGAAAATCCAATTCCTGACATAATCAGCAGAATGAAAAGTGACACAGAGATTAGAAAACTCCCCAGCACTTGAGAGAAGAGAGGTTTGTGCAGTTTGATGGCAGCACAGGCCCATGTGTAGGAGAAGGGGAGGTGATGGAGCAGCAGGGATAGGTTAGAACAGTTGGAGTGCCTGGAGGGCCAGGCCAAGGAGTTCACTTTGTATTAACTCAATGGTCAATGAAATTACATAGCCATTTTAGAGGAAACAAAATTATAATTAAAACTGTAGAGGAAACACTCATTCCTTTCACTAAAGCAAAATGCAGAACATCCTGGTGTCAGCACTGGAAAACAATCTCCAGGTAATTGAAGCAGGAAAACCACATCCATTTAGGGGTTCTCTCATTTTCATTATGACTGCTACCACCATAGCAGCCTCTAGGCTTCCATTCTAACACTTTTGTCCAGGTATGGAGCAATCAAAAACATCTTGCTTTCTTTCACTTTAGTACAAATGATATAGAAAAGACATCAAAAGAATTTATTAAGTGATAAGAGAGAATAACTGGGAAACAAAGCGTGTGTATGAAATATATAAACAGTCTAGTTTACAAAGAACTACTTTATTCTTTATAGAACATTGTTAGCCCATAGTCCATGTTATTCTACATTGGACACCAAGTATCTGTTAACCCTATGAAATAATATGTAAGACATTATGTGCATTTATATAGTCTTTGTATACAGGATGTGATGGAAGAGGACCTCTACCAATAGATAGAAAAGAAATTCTTGTAATTGTGTGTTATGCAAGCCAAAAGCGGATGGGGTAATTTGCCAGAAATAATACTATAAGGGATATAAGTAATTTGGTCCAAGTACTCCACTCTCTGGGTTGCATTATTCAAGAGTAAATTTTAGAATGTCTGGAAGCAGAGGTCTTACCCAGTGTTCGAGACATATGAGGTCTCTGAGAATTTCTCTGAAATCACACTGAACATCTTGTGTACGTGTATGTGTGTGTGTATATCTCCTGGGAAGTCTTTAAAAGGCTCATAAGCTCTTTTATGGCACTTCTTCAATTCACTTCTGTGCTGGACCTCCCCATTTATGAAAGCAGAAGTTTCAGCCTCTGAGACTTTGGGCACAAGTCAGCAGGTGGTGACAGCTTTCTCTTCCAACACTGCATCTTTTAAGCATTCTTAAGAAAGCAAGCAGCCATCAGTTATGAACATCATTCAGGTGACGTTCTGTATGTATGAACTGTATTTGAGATTAAAAGACGGGGAAGAGATGGGAAGTGAGTAGACATGAGACTATTATAGGGCTCAGGAGAAAAGTGGCAGAATCTAATTACGATGGGATGAGTGGGAATACAGAAATGAGGATGGGCAGAGGATGCACATCTTGGTATTTGGTATATACCGCAGGGTTTTTTTCACCAAGTTGTCATTCTGTGTTTGGCAAACAAAATTGGGGGGAAAATGAAATCAAAGAGTAAGTCAGTGCTTGGCATATAATAGGAATGTAATAAATTTTGGAAAGACTCACACTACCATGGTGAAACTTTTAGTACTAAACATATATTTAGTATTAAACATATATTCATTTGCAGAACAGACAGAAGTTGGACTTTTATATTACTAATGCGTACAATACTTCAACTTCTGGTCATCTTATACAAGTTCATTAGACCACTGATCGTTGTTGCAATGGAGTTCTGAAAGTTTAATTTTGAGATGTGAATGAGAAATGAGGTCATGGCATAGATGAAGACAGGCAATGAAACTATAAAATTGGTAAGCTTGGTCTATGAGAACCTATATGAGCAAAGAATCTGAAAAAGAATAGATATATGGATATGTATAACTGAATCACTTTGCTGTACACCTAAAACTAACACACTGTAAATCAACTATACTTCAATAAAATTAATTTTTTTAAAAATTAATTAGTTAAAATTAAAAAAACATTAAGCTTGGTGAAGTGTAGTTGACCTCATTCAGGAAAGTAGAAGTAGGCACTGGTTCTGGAGGATACAGGAGTGGTTTGAATAGAGAGAGGGCCAACTTTACTTCCTAACAGTAAGTTAAAATTAGGGGAATACAGAGATTATAGAATAATAATCAGAAAGTGGCATAAATGTAAGAAGCAGGCTGGCTCTTCTTATACTAGAGAAAGAGAAAGCTAAATTTGTGGTGGAGATGGTAGGGGAATCACTTGAAACAATCCAGATTTCAATTGAAGTGAAGAGGTCAGAAAATATTAAGGATAAATAAAGCTTAGTTTATTCATTAGGAACATGGAAATTAGGAACAGGGAAGTTAGAGTTAGTAAAAACCAGTCTCAAAATGATAATTCTCTAATTTGATAATTCTGAACTAATCAGAAAAAAATATGAACTTTAGTGCACATTAAGTCAATGTTGAGGAAAATGATGTATTTATTTGAGTACAATTCAGTTGTTATTTTACAATGCTTTAACAAAAGTACACACTAAATACATAGAATTTATATATACTATAGTATAAGTATACTTTTTAGCATAGAAAATTACAAAATTATCTAATCACTTAAAAGAAAATAGCATTATCCTTCTCACAAAGTTCTGAAATTAAAGAAAAAAATTGTGAAGATATAAACTATTCACTGAAGTTTCTGAAATAATCAGAAAGCTTGAATCAAAGATAGATTGCATTTAAGGAGGATGTGTTATTGTTTAATTCAATGGTTAAAGAAACAGAAAAATTAAATGGGAACACTTTTCTGTTAAACTTTCCCCTCGGGCAGCTGGTATAAATAAGGGAGCTAGTATGGACCCTCCATTTCCCTTGAACAGATGTTAACTTCTTCCTGTTTAGAGGGTTTCACTTCATGGTTAAGAGCATGGCCTCTGGGCTCAAATCTTTTGTGCCTGAATCCTAGCCTAGACATGTCACTTGTTAAGTGTGCAACTTTTGGCAAGTTTCTTACTTTCGCTAAGCCTCAATATTTAACTGTGTAATGTGGATAATATTTGTGAGGGTTAAATGCCACTGACAAACGGTAACTGGTATACGTTTAAGCGCTCAATAAATTTGTCTATCAGGAGGAGTTTGGACATAGAGGGAGATGGTAGATAGATTCAGAAGGGAAATGTGAGAATTCGTTTAGAGTGAACAGTTTCGAGGAAGATGACAACTGAAAGGGGGGTCCTCCTTCCCATTCAGCTGCTAGAAAAAGAGGTGTGTTTAACACAACAGAGAAAACAGGCTGAAAACTGGCGGCCCTGTGGGCATTGGAGGAGGGGAAGCATGTTAGAAGTGTTTCACACACAGACCGAAGAAGCTAAATACTACACATCCAACAGAGCTGCGGATATCTATTTCAGTATGTCTGTGGGTCTATCTGTACAATGTTTCTCTTGAAAAGTCAGCAAGCGCTGTGAAGATAGAGCTCCAATCCTCTCTGACACTTGTTTAGGGGAGGGGCGGCAGCAGAGAAATCTCAGGGTGGAAGACAACCTACAAATACCTGCAGGGACATACATGACTACTTTCCACTTTCCTCCTGGTATCAGAAGGCAAACACGCTAGCACCTCTGTCTTGGACTTCCCAGCCTCCAGAACTGGGAGCAATAATTGCTGTTGTTATAATCTACCCAGTTGGTGGTATTTTGTTATAGCAACATGATTGGAGTAAGATAGCATCTTTCTACCCTAGAGGAATAATTCCGAGACTAATTACCTAGTAAAAGTTGTGCATTACCTCAACATACACCAAGTGATGCTGGATGAGGTAAAATCCAGAAACAAGGTTGCTGAAGAGTTCTGTCATGATCGACTCTCACATACTATCACATACCTCAGAGATACTACATATTTACTCGTGTTAGGAGCTTCACATGGCAGTGGTTTTCTTCATGGCAGTGTGAACACCAGCATCACTGCTACTTGCTACTCCTAAAGGAGCTCGAATGCCTCACTCCTCTTCCTTGGGAGCTATTCCAGTTTTCACTTGGCTGATCTTCAAGCTACTTATCATAAGTGTCCATTCTCTTGATTTTCAGGAACACTCATTACTATTATATCCCTCAGGGCAATTTTAGAAGTTTAAAGCAATGAAGAGCAGCTTCTTACAATAAGAAAAAAGAATAAGGTGGGTTGTTGTTCATTTATTGATCATTTATGAGTAGCTGTCATATGCCAGGCATTGGGGCATCGTGCTTTTGACGTCAGAAGCAGTCCCTGCTTTCACGTGGTCTCTGGTAAAGCTGGGAGGAGTTTCAACTGGACAGAATCGTATAACATAATGAGTAGATAAGTGCCAGGACAGGGTGCCAGGGTGGGAAGGAGGACACAGAGAAAGAATGAGTTCATCATGAAATATTTTTGAAGAACAGGACACCTGATTTGTGTTTTGAAGGAAATGTAGAAGTGTGAAAGACAACAAAAAAGTTTCAGACGTGAACATTCTAGGCAGAGGCTACAGCAAGATTTAAAAAGCAAGAGGGCACAAACCACAGAGCTGATCTCCCTGTGCTACGTGGCTGCTTCCCACTAGCTATCTATTTCACATTTGGTAGTGAGTGTATATATGTCCTGTGACCACCTAGAGGCGTGGGATAGGGAGGGTGGGAGGGAGACGCAAGAGGGACGAGATATGGGCATATATGTACATGTATAGCTGATTCACTTTGTTATAAAGCAGAAACTAACACACCATTGTAAAGCAATTATACTCCAATAAAGATGTTAACAAAATAAAATTAAATTTTAAAAAAGACACGAGGGCATACAGAGCAATGGTGGTCCTAAGGAACTGCCAATAGGTACGTATGACTGGAGTGTAAGATCATTTGAGCAAGTAATGCAAAGGATACCAAAATGTGCAGTGGATAATCTAAGGTAAGGATATATCACCTTTCTTTTTTTCACCCTAGAAATATTTACTGAGTGACTCTTATGTGCCAATGATTGTTGTAGGTTCTGCAGTGAAAAAATCATGACTCTACCTGCACGGAATTTGCATTCTACCTAGGGAAGAGACCGAAAATAAACCAATACCCAAATATTGATATATTGTTTGGCAGACGGGAACAAACATATGGAGAAAACTATATCAGAGATGGAATGGAGCATGTGTAGGTTAATGTGTGCACCTGCATGGGGATGCACAACAGCTGTTTTTTATAGGATGATCAAGGTCTCACTGATGTGGTGACATTTGACCAGAGACTTGAAGGTAGTCATATCCTATCTATTATCATAACCTCTAGTATCATATTCTATTTATATGTGTATGGATTACTTTTCTAGAACATTTCCAGAGGATGAAATCGTAAATGCAAGGGCATTTGGATTGGAGAACGTTGAGTGTTGAAAGTACAAACTAAGAGGCTGGTGTTCCTGGTGTGGAAAGAGTGAGAAGAGCAGTGGATAAACTGGAGAGCTGGTGGTGGCGAAGGGGGTGCAGAAAAGATAGGGCTTTTTAGAGTCTCTTTAAGTACTTGTTCCCTTGTGGCTCCCCACCTCTTAGACAGAATCAAGGAACTGTCTAGTCACAGGCAGTGGAGAATAGGCATTTGATAGTTTTTGCTAAAGAGTTAAGCTTAAAAGCCTAAAATCTTTATGGACAGAGAGAAATTGTGCTAAATTTCTTCTTTACTACATCAGAGTAATAGATGGATAAGTCCAAAGAATTTTCCACAAAGGGAAAGCGCCATCAGGATTTGCGTATTTTTTGTTTTGTCTTGTTTTTTAACAAGAGGGAAGGGAAATTACCGTTACTATTTGTAATCTAGAAAGACTGGGGTAAAGAGAGGTTAAATGGCTCATTCACTGCAAACCTGGGCTTAAGAGGACAGTCAAGAGTGTTCAACATGATGCCCTCGGGCAATCACTTACTCAGAGGAGGGCCAATTACTTTTTAAATTAAATTAAATTTATTTATTTATTTATACAGCAAGTTCTTATTAGTTATCTATTTTATACATATTAGTGTATACATGTCAATCCCAATCTCCCAATTCATCCCACCACCACCACCCTTGCCCCGCTTTCCCCCCGTGGTGTCCATACGTTTCTTCTCTACATCTACGTCTCTATTTCTGCCTTGCAAACCGGTTCATCTGTACCATTTTTCTAGATTCTACATATGTGTGTTAATATACGATATTTGTTTTTCTCTTTCTGACTTACTTCACTCTGTATGACAGTCTCTAGGTCCATCCACGTCTCTACAAATGACCCAAGTTCATTCCATTTTATGTACGTACTACGTCTTTTTTATCCATTTGTCTGTCAATGGGCATTTAGGTTGCTTCCATGACCTGGCTATTGTAAATAGTGCTGCAATGAACATTGGGGTGCATGTGTCTTTTTGAATTATGGTTTTCTCTGGGTATGTGCCAGTAGTGGGATTGCTGGGTCATATGGTAATTCTATTTTTAGTTTTATAAGGAACCTCCATACTGTTCTCCATAGTGGTTGTATCAATTTACATTCCCACCAACAGTGCAAGAGGGTTCCCTTTTCTCCACACCCTCTCCAGCATTGGTTGCTTGTAGATTTTCTGATGATGCCCATTCTAATCGGTGTGACTTTCAATACGCTTCCCTGGGGCAGTAGTGATTATCTTCCCAATAGCTTGGGCAGATTGGTGAAGAAGATCAGAAGCTGACTTCAGCTTTTCATAGCTCTCCATCTTTCTACTTCCTAAATTCCCATTCCTTTTACTTGAGCAGTGGTTCATCAAATATGTAACAGCAGCAGAAGCTTCTCCTAGAAACTTGTTAGAAATGCAAATTCCCAGCTGAGGCTCCGGAAATCATTGTTTTGACAAGCCTTCTGATTCTAGCTAAAGCTTGAGACCCATTGCTCTTCTTCTGATCTGAGAGAGAGGGAGGGGGGGAAAGAGACAGAAAGCCCAGGAAAGAATGCTGGAAAGTAAATTCAGAGAGCTTTTTATATGGGGTTTTTACTGTGGTAACTTACAAATGGTTGAAAAACACCCACAAATTGAAACATGTAGCTACTTTAAGGACTCTTTAACAGAAATCAATCTTATTCCCGATCTATTACTTAATAGGTCATTTCCTCATACGGATGACTAACAGCAATTCAACAGAAAATGCTTTTTATATTTAAATAACACTTTCTGTTCCAAGATGTCAAAATGTTTGACAAGTGGTCAAAATGCAGCTCACTAATATTCTCAACCCCATGGTAGTAAATAACCCACATCTACCATCACTGCTGTTTACTGGTGATTGCTTTTCTGGGAAAGTTGAAGCGCCTTTGCTATCACTGTAGAAAGTCAATGACTAAAGGAGGAAACGTCCTTCATCTTGGTTCCCATAGGAAACCAAATTGATAAATCACTCACTGACTTCTATTATTGCATCTCAAGGATAGTTAACAATGCTCATCAAGGAAAAATCCCAAAGAACACTCTTGCCCTATCTATGATTAAACCTGATTTTGGAAAATCATCTGGCTCAATCTACATTTAACTACAATATGAATGCTACTTAATTCCTTATTACTTCTGATTACACAGGATCAATGCCACTTGAAGAGTAAGAAGCAAAGGTTCACTACATTGGGGTCTCCTTGACAGCCAAGCCTGTGCCTTAGTCATTTTGACTCCCTAGTGACCAGCTTGGTATCTGGAATAGTATATGCGATCAGTAATTATTTCTTGAATGTATGATGTATGAATGAGTCAAGATATTTTGAGAGTTGGAGTCATGGGTCAAGAGGAGAAAACGTGGTTTAAAAAAAACCACTGAATTCTCAGAAGCCGGTGCGGCAATGAATGCTAATAACAACTTGACAATGTCCTCTGTCATTGCAAATAATGTGATACCAACATCTACTAATCAATCAAAAAAAGACTTTCAGAATTCAAATTTGGATAGGATTTTGAGCTGGGGATTCCTCTCACCCACCTTTTCTTATGATAAAACTTGGAACTGTAGTGTCAATAGATAATATGCCAGGTTTTCACTTAAAATTGGAAAAGTTAATCTAATTTCGGAGGCATGAAATAAAACTGATGGGCAAATATTAGAATTTCCATCAATGAAAAAGCTTAATTTCTAAAATGCTGAAGGTTAGTTTATCAAAATACTGAAATTGCCTCATATCATAAGTCAAAGCACCCTCTCTTTACTAAATAAGGAGCTACGAAGTTGTACAATTACTGTCAATATTTTTTTTACTTGGTTTGAAAAAAGGTTGCTTGTTTTAAATAGAACAAAGTTCAACTGAAGTGACTATAATATCATCAGTCTTGTAAAACTCCTTGTGTTAGATTTCTTCTATCCCCAAGATGCCAACCATGCATATTAAACGGACTCTTGTTTTTTGCGTATGATTTCTGTACATCTTTCCTATATGAATTTTCATGTTAAGTACCCTTTCTTAGAGTGTGGATTGTAACCACTCTGTTTAAAACTCTATCACCAGTACCTAGAACAGTGCCTGCCACATAAGAAACACTTAATAAAATTTCTAAATTATCTTGATTAAAATCCATACTCATCCTAGCTTTAAGCACATGAAGACAGAAATAGGTTCCAACTGCATAAGAACACGTGACTAATCCAGAGTAAATGTTAACTATAAGTACAAATTATCTGTTGATTAAAATACAGAACATGTCTGAGATTTGGAATTCCTTCCTAATAACCCTGAGTCAGAGCTGTGGTAAAGGCTTACTGGGGGCATGGTACCATTTTCTGAGGACACACTCAGAAGAGGAAGAAGTTGATGAGACAGCATGCAAGATTTTCCAGGCTCAAAATGGAACTTGACTCATCTGCATGGAACCATCCAGCGAAACACAGAAGAGCTCACTCTTCTGCTGGATTAAGCTCACCCTGGTGGAACGGAATGGAACAGAAACAAGAGACTGAGGTCTAGGTTTTGAGGATCTTCACTCCACTTACCTGCTTTCACAGGACCAGGCAACGGACAAGAAGAAATGTGGAACTGTTGCTGTGTACCTCTAAACAAATACAGTCACCCTATGCAATAGAATGTGTCATAAATCTGACCAATTAGAATAATTCCTCCATTCTTGGTAGAGTAGCTCTGATAGAGATGGACAGAGCTGGGCTCGGGGTGGGAAGGGGGTGGTTTCCTTCTGTCACAAGCTCTAAACTTTCTTCAAGTTTCCTATGATTTAAGCCTAACTAAAATTTATGGACTTTTGAAAAAGAGTAGGTACTAAAATTAAATAAGCTGAGAGTGTTGAGGGTGAAAAACATGATAACAAATTTAAGGAAATGTAGAATTATTACTATGAGAATTAACAGAACTGTGTTTGTTCCAAATATGAGCCTGCTATAGCATTTTAATTATGAATAGAATTAAACAGAAATTCACTTGCTGTCACCATCTGATAATATTACCAGAGACTTCCCTTAAGGAAATTTAAAATTATTTCTTCTATGTAAATCTCTACAAGTCCTTATTTTCAACCTTATTATAAGAAATAACACACAGTGGCAACAAGCTGGCAGAATTTTGACAATTCTCCTGCCTCCCTCCATTCCGCCTTCTTTTCCTCTTTCCCTCCCTCCCTTTCCCTCCTCTTCCCTCACTCCCTTTCTTTCCACAAAGCAAGTAAATGGGTACATAGAAAATAGTAGGGGTCACACGCTTTCATTACAGGGGTTGGGAATGTGGACTCTCACAAAAACAGACTTGATTTTAAATACTGTATCTGTGCCTTACTAGCTGTGTGGCCATGAATAATTTAATCATTCTGTGCCTCAGTTTGTCCGGCTGTAAAATAGGTGCAAACAGTACCTACCTCTTAGGATTGTTGTCAGGGGGGATTCCAACTGGTTTTAAAATAGTATTTAGCACAGAGGAAGCATAATAATTATTATTTTTCACTTCTCTGAATATATAAAACATTTAGTATTGGGATTCATAGTCTCAAAATCTAACACTCACTGATGTGAATATCTGATTGGCTAAATGGAGAAAAACATTGTTATAGTAATTATTTCTTTAGTTTCTCATTTTGTTTTTTTAACTGAAAACCAGAATCACAATTTCTTGGTATTATCTGTTATCAATGAACAGTATAAGACTGTAATATTATTTTTGACAAGGCACTGAATATTTGAAATGAAGAAAACTAAGAAATAGTAGTAAATAAAACTTTTCTTGTACTAATCCCAAGTGAAAGATGAAATTAATGATGATATATATGTGAAAACTCTGGAGAAGTCATACAGAAAGAACCTCAAGTGCTTGAGGCACACTTGAAATTCAAATGACATTAAATGACTAATTCTTAAATCAAGAACCCTTCACTAAAATTAAAAACACAAATGCTTTCTTTTTCTTGATTTCTTGTAGGAAGTGAAAGAGTACTCGGTAGGTGTCAGACTATTTTAAAAAGCAGGTCATAGAGATGATATTTCAGGAGTGTAAAAATACTAAGGCGGATCTCATAAATGATTGGTATATTATTTAATTCAGGTTAGCATCAGAATTGTCAATGTTTGTTTCTTAAGCAATGCAATCCTTTAGGTAGGAAGCATGGTTCTTTGGAGAAGTTGAGAGACACAAGATACACAAACTGGAATATGGTGCAAAAACAGACAGTATCGATTTTTTAAAATTAAACCTAGGAATTATTTAACATGGCCATTTCTTTGGGTTGAAGAAAGAAATTCATATAGATCTTCCTGGTTCAGGCTCCAGTGAGGTCTATAGGCAAATTTGCAACTAGAGCAAGATTCAGACCTATTTCCATGTTTGTGCTTACCTCTTAAATATGTCCAGTTCCTACAGCATAGAGGAAAGCACTAGATTGGCCATGGCATGAATGGCCAGGTTAGGATTCTGGCCCTGCCACTTAATAACTGTGTACGGCTTAAATAGGCAATTTGCTAAACTTCATGAATTTCAATTCCCACTCTCCAACCCCCACCCTGGGCAGAATGAGTAGAATCTTTTTTCTACCAACTCTAGAGAGTTAGGATGGTCTGAGGAGAAAATGTACATAAAAATGCTTTGAAAATTATTTAATGCTTTAAAAATATTATTTATCATTATTATTTCAAGATGAGGGAAAACTCCCCCTCCGCTAATATATTCAGCTTTTTATGGCCACCTAGATCTTCCAGAAAGCTACATAAAAACTGAACATTTTAACAATACTCGGCAATGTTTAGATGTTAAAATAAAATTATCCAAACTGGCACATTTCTTCTTAAACAGTTCTAAAAGTAATACATACATAGTGCAATGAATTTGGAACTACAGAATGAGAACGGGAGGAAGTAAAGGTCACCCTGACTCTCTTATTTCTTGAGTTAACCATTGATAAATAATTTTTACATTTTCTTTGGGTCTTTTTTCTCTATGTGCGTGATATTCAAAACCAAGAGGTGAATATGCTGTATTTATTATTTAACATTCTTCTCTTCTCACTTGACATTTTACAAAAAACAATTTTAAT
Organism: Mesoplodon mirus; assembly: GCF_964341445.2. Classification (NCBI taxonomy): domain Eukaryota; kingdom Metazoa; phylum Chordata; class Mammalia; order Artiodactyla; family Ziphiidae; genus Mesoplodon; species Mesoplodon mirus. The sequence goes on from NW_028295057.1 coordinate 50,579, forward strand.
TGGTTAATTTCTGTATTGTTTCCGATTCTAAGCATCATAAAATACTTAATAGTGAAGGTTACCTATGAGCTATTATGTAAAAAAAAGTTCAGCATCTATAACCTAAATAAATGTATTAGAAATTCATATGCTTTAAAGCAGTGGTCCCCAACTGTTTTGGAGCTAGGGACCGGTTTCGTGGAAGACAATTTTTCCACCAACAGGGTGGGTGGGGGGAGGATAGTTGGTTCAGGCTGTAATGCGAGCGATGGCGAGCCATGGGGAGCAGCAGATGAAACTTCGCTCGCTCGCTTGCTGGCCGCCCACCTCCTGCTGGGCGGCCCATTTCCTCACACAGCCAGGGGGTTGGGGACCCCTGCTTTAAAGGATATCCCTATGTTTTTATGTGATTGACCATTTCAAAAGTTTCATAGACAATTCCACTATTTATATTTAATTAAAGACCATGAAACTTGTTTTTAGTATTTTTAAATAAAAGATAAAGATGACTTCATTTAAAAGCTGATAACAAACCTCTAGAACACGTCCTTCTACTTAAGTGAGGTGTTAGATTTAAAAAGCACTATAGAAATATAGATTATACTTGACTTTAAATAAAAATCTGAATAAATACTATAGAATTGTTATCTCCCCTTTATTCTGTTAATAATTGCTAATAGGAATATTATGGAGAATGATTGAAGCTTAATAGTCATATGTCAATTACCAAGATCACATTTGTGTGGTACAATGAATTTGCAAAGGTAGACTATCAAATGTATTTCATTGTCAAAGGTGGTCTGCCAACCGGCAAGTCATTTCGTAAGTTATGCTCTAAAATATATCATTTACCGATACCCAAGAGACATCTCGGTATGTCATTAATAGTGCAGAAACTCTAAGCCAGGGATATTTTTGTCTTTATAATTAATTTGAGACAGCAGCTAATAAAAACCAGAATAATAACACTAATAACCTTCAAATTAATTTTGACCCTAAGCTATAGCAATTTCAACAGAAGTTAGTATATTTACATACCAAATTAAGATTCCTAAACTTGTATTACAATTGATGCAATGTTTTTATGAAATACTACCTGTATAATATTTCATTAAAATAATAAAATGAGAACAATATAGAAATGTCATAAATGTTTGTGTCCTAGAAAGGATTTAGAGGGAATTTCTGGTAGTATAAATTAATACATGATTAATCATATTACTTTTATTTATAAAGCATCCAAACATACACATCTGTAATCTTATATGTCTTTACCATCAAGAGAAATATATTCTAGAATTAGTTTTAAAAACACTGCTTTTACTGTGCTTATGTATTCTAGTTGAGAAGTCTGGACTTTAAGCATTTTTAAATTATAGAACTCATCAGAAAGCAGGAGGAAACCAACAATACAACTGATGGCATTTGTTAATATAAACCTTTGTGTAAAAATGTTATGAAACTAAGAATGGAAAAAGTAGAATTATTAAGCAACAAATGGCTGTTTTAAAAAATCTAGTTAATAGTATATACTACCTGGGTTATTCTTTTACTTGAAAAAATTACAGTATATTAGGTTGTCCTAATTTGGAACTATGTAACTGCCACTCTCATGTTTCTAGTTTTACTAGAAGAGTGCATTTTTTTGGTATAAGCGTAAGGAAAAAAAAAAAAACTGGAACGTTCCATACTGCAGTTTCCTTCCTCCCTTTCCCCAACAGAAAAAATAAGAAATACTGTACCTAACCAACAGATCTGATGATTCCAAAAGGGACAAGTCTCTATTCTGAAAACACTATTCAAGTCAGAACATTCCAAATTATGATTTTGTGAGACACTGGAAAATTATGGCATGAAAAATTGAAGAATATTTCTAATGCACTATAAAATGTATTCCTCAAAGCAAAAGAGCTAATGGAAGGCCAGAGCACTTAATGGATAAAATATAATCAAATGAAACAGAAGCATGTTCCAAGCTGAAAGGCAACAATCTCACTATTCTCACATAATTGGATAGTAGACATAACCCAGTAAGATCAGGTTTAAAAACATTTAAATATATATAAATACACATATGTATAAATAACATATATAGCACCTGAAGTAAATACATATTCATATTCATATATTAAAGAATCACTTTAAAATTTAAAAATATTTTTTTAACTATTGAAAAATAAACAGCTAGTGAAAAAATAACTTTTCTTTGCAAAACTTGACTCTGGAAACAAAGATTCTTCAAATGCTTCTCCAAGAACTTGTCTGTTTATTTTAAATATAACCAAATAAAAAAATAAAAATAAAAAATAAATAAATATAATCAAATATTTGAAATAGAAGGCAAATGTTCATGAAAGCAGACATATATACATGCATTTATATGCATATATACACATAATTGGATAATATAATGAATATATATAATACACATAAAATACAGATCTTCCTTAACTTACTATGGCACTGCATCCTGATAAACCCATCATCAATTGAAAATATCATAAATTGTAAATGCTTATACTACACCCAATCTACCAACCGTCATAGTTTAGCCTAGTCTACCTTAAATGTGCTCAGAACACTCACATTAGCATAATCTGTTGAATATCTCATTTGTTTTATTGAATACTGTACTGAAGGTGAAAACCAGAACGGTTGTAAGTGTGTCAGTTGTGATCGAGTCGCTGAGTGGGAGGAGTGGCTTGCTGCTGCTGCTGCCCAGCATCACAAGAGAGCATCATGCTGCATATCAGGAGTCTGGGAAAAGTATAGTTTCTACTCTAAATTCAAAGTATACTTTGAAAAAATGAAAAAATTCAAACTATAGTTTCTACTAAACGAGTATCGCTTTTGCACCATGGTAAAGTTGAAAAATCGGTAAGTCGAACCATTGTAATTCGGGGAATGTCTGTATATAAATTTTTGTATAATATACGTGTATATGTGTTTGCACGTGTATATTTAAAACTGGAATTTAGACTGTTTGCTACATCTCATCTTAGAAGCAGACTAGGCGCAAAATCTATGCCTCAAGCCTTTGGTGAATAGCTAATGAATTCAGTATTCAAACAGGGATTAAAAATATTGACTTGGAAATTCAGGACAAACTTACTACTAAAAATGTTTTACACTTTTTACTTAAAAGAACATAGTTAGGTACACATGATTAGACTCTACCAACTAAAATAAATTATTGCCGATTTGGCTAGAGCTGTTGATCACCACAAAATTCTCTCTTGCGGACAACTATGGCTTACATATTAAATGGAAGGCTTTAGGCAGTTTTTGTACTTGTTTCCTTAGACCTAAATGGTCCACATAATGATAAAAAGTCAAATAAGAAAAAAATGTAAAATTATGTGCTTTTCAAGCTCAACAAAACTGTTCTCATGCTAAAGCTCGCCTGTGTACTAACAGTGTAGTTTTTATAGGCAGGTGTTTCTGCTACTAAAGTTTTCACGTTAATTGAGGCTCTACTTTTGATTTCAGTTTAAAGGTGTTGCTAGTGATTGAATCTACTCAGTAGTGCACTTTTATGAATAAGACTCTGAATATTAAAATTCTTACATGTACTCTCTCAATTCATTGAGATTCAGTCAAATAGAAAGATATCATATACCAAGAAGATTCCTTTGTATATGATGTACAATGGAGTAACAGATTAATTTTCCTTTTTGGACAACTTAATGATATTGATTAACATTAAAAAACTTCAATAGTTACATATTAAAAAAAAAGACTGGGGTACAAGGCAGATAATTAGTAGTATTACCTTTAAAGGCTTTTGTTAGAGGAAGTGAATGTTAACAACTCTTTATAAATTAAAGTTGCCCTCTCCCAGGAACTTCAATACTGTACCAGAAAAAAATAAAATAAAATTGTCAACTATTGCTTTTCAGAAAGGGAACAATTCCCATTTTCTATAACATTACTTCTGAAATCAACACCCTTGATATCATTTCTGATAATGAGTCAGTGAAAAGAGTGATTAGACAAATGGTACAATTCAGAAAGAAAATAAGATGCAGAAAGAAATTCAGAAAGAAAATAAGATGCCAACTGAGTTTTCCCAGGTCATCCAATCAACTCCTTGCAGAGTTAAAAATAGAAGCTAAGACTAATTCCCACAGCTACTGCCAGATCAGAGCCTGACAACTTTGCATTGTGGTAGCTTCAACCTCTCCTGCTACTGGGATTACCTGCATTGAGACGTCTTCCTATGAGGTTCAGTCATTTCAAGGTTTGCTTTAAAACGGAGAGGGGTAGGAAAAGGTTCATAATTTTAGGGAAAATCTGTGGTAATGAGATCTCATTGTAAACTGCTCTCGAGAATTAGAAAGATAAAAACTGGAAATATTTACTAACGCTTACTATGTCTCAAACACTGCAATAAGTTCCCTTTCATGTTATCTTCTTTAATCTTCGCAACAACCCTGTGATTTTCCTGTTTTAAATATCCAGAAACAATTCACAGTGGTTAAGTAACTTACCCTAAGTCATAGAGATAGAAAACAATAGAGGTAGGATTCAAACTAGGTGAGGTTCAAAGTTCAAATTCACTTCCTGAAAAACATGATTAGAACATAAATGGTAGCCAAAACTCCCCAAAATAAATTAAAAAATTAAAAGAAAGAGAGAAAGGAGGGGAGGAGGGCCTAGTGATCTGCATACCTTAAAAATAATGTTTAGAACTTTTTGATTGATCTTAAAAATGACCAAAAGCTAGCTGCCTGAGAGCTCTAAGAATAAAATTATTAACAAACTAAACAAAAAATATTGATTTTTATACTCACTCACTTTGAGATCACCCAATTGCTTTCCTTTCATAACACTGTACTGCCATTTTATTTCATTTTCTATTATATTTATTAAGGGATAATTTAAAGACAAGTATTTTGCCTAACAGGTTAATGATTTTTTTTCTTCTAAACGATGACCAAGATGCCGATCCTCCTCCCCTTATTCAATGGACTAATTAGTGTCAGATCATTTTAGTGTCATATTTAATTTCTGTGGTGAAATAGTGATTTCACAAACCCTGTGAAGATGTTACACAACCACTATAACATGCATGCAGGTGGAAAAAATTTTCAACTGATGTAGATTTTGCTTTCTCTATGATTGTATTCTTCACAATCAATGAGATAGAAAAAGACACAGAGATAAGAGAACTGTTGACTCATATTTTCTTATTAAAATGTGTATCTTGGGCTTCCCTGGTGGTGCAGCAGTTAAGAATCCGCCTGCCAATGCAGGAGACACGGGTTCGAACCCTGGTCTGGGAAGATCCCACATGCTGCAAAGCAACTAAGCCCATGCGCCACAACTACTGAGCCTGCGCTCTAGAGCCCGCGAGCCACAACTACTGAGCCCATGCGCTGCAACTACTGAAGCCGGCGTGCCCTAGAGCCCGTGCTGTGCAACAAGAGAAGCCACCGCAATGAGAGGCCCGTGCGCCACAACGAAGAGTAGTCCCCACTCCCAGCAACTAGACAAATCCCAGGCACGGCAACAAAGAACCAACGCTGCCAGAAATAAATAAATTACTTAAGAAAATAAATAAAATCTGTATCTTGCATTTACAATTTTCTAAAAGTTCAAACCCATGGTGGTTGAAAAAAGAAGAGTAATGTCATATGTTTTCTTGTCCTGGGTAAATGGATTGTGCTTGGTTGAGTGTCTTTTTTTTTGTTTTGCCAAAATTTCTTTTTTATTATTTTTATATCTACTATTACTTATTTGAATTCTACTCACTGTTTTTTGTTTTTTCATCTTTATTGGAATACAATTGCTTTACAATGGTGTGTTAGTTTCTGCTTTATAACAAAGTCAATCAGTTATACATATACATATGTTCCCATATCTCTTCCCTCTTGTGTCCACCTCCCTCCCACCCTCCTTTTCCCACCCCTCTAGGTGGTCACAAAGCACCGAGCTGATCTCCCTGTGCTATGTGGCTGCTTCCCACTAGCTATCTATTTTACGTTTGGTAGTGTATATATGTCCATGCCACTCTCTCACTTTGTCACAGCTTACCCTTCCCCCTCCCCATATCCTCAAGTCCATTCTCTAGTAGGTCTGTGTCTTTATTCCCATCTTACCCCTAGGTTCTTCATGACCTTTTTTTTTTCCTTAGATTCCATGTATATGTGTTAGCATACGGTATTTGTCTTTCTCCTTCTGACTTACTGGTTGAGTGTCTTGAACTGCTCAAACTTTAAGGTCCATCATCTCTAATTTCCACCTTACCAAAACCTCAGACAAGAAACAGGAGAAAGGGTAGTGCCATCCGTAATTCATTCCCACCACACCTACAAAAATAATCACAAGGAACTTGTGTAGAATACCAATTCTTTTGTATTAGGAAGGCAGTTTTCAAAATTAAATGGTATTGGTTCATTTGGTTGTTTAATAAATATCTTGCAGAGGCCTATCATAAAGCCAAATACCAAACTGACCATTTAAGTTGCAGGAATTTGTACGGTCTTGATATTTTACTATTTTAAAGTAACAGTTTACATTTGAGTGCTTACCACAATATGTAATACCAATGAGCTCCCTAGAAATCTAAACATTTATAAAATACACCAGATGCTACTGTCTCATGCCTTGCTTTGCAATCCTGGATTGCTTTCTCCTATGGAGATGATGTAAGAAATATAAGCTAGATATCTCTTCTATGGGATCACCAGCCATGTCTCAACTAACTTTTATCAGTGGAGACTCTCAGTACATACATATTTATTTATTATAAAACTCTTCGGTACTGATCATTAGGTAATTCCGGTAAATGTGGGCACGTAATAATAGTTAAGAATGTCAGCCCCATTTCATTTCAGCTTGATCCACTGCAGGAAAGCACAAATTAGATGAAAGCAATTTCCCCAAGAACAACTCACTTCCTTGAGATGAGACATAAACTTGGGTGAACAATGATTTGTCACAATTTATTTTTGAGGGTAGTGGTTTAAAAAAAGTGCTAATGTAATCTTTTCAGAATGAATCCTTTTAAAAATGCATTAATTCTCCAGTGAATATAGCTTATAATTAAAAACCTATACATGTAATTTTACTTTTCTAAATTTTTACATATGACCATATATAATAAATATGGAAATCTTAAAATCTTCATTATCTTTAAAATTTGATGGCCTTTAAATCTGAATTTGGATTTGGTGAGTCTGACGGATTATTCTTAGTGACTCTATTGGGTACCACCAATTCAGACTCAACATTGTTTCTGCAAGTCTCAGAAGCATTAAGTTTTGTGAATGGATAGAGGGTATTAACATCCTGGTGGTTTTTCACTACATTGAGATGACCAGAGAACCTGAGTGTGAAAGATCATGGAGAGGAGTGTAAGAAATGGCACTAAAGGTATCACTGACTTCTCTCTGTTTACTCAGACTCTGCAGTATATACAACAGAAGGAACAAAGCAGGTTGTGTTGCTGCTACTGTTGCAATGACCAAGGATCCTCAGTCTCATAGCCACTGCAGTCCATTGTTTAAGATGTGAGCTTGTTGTTGCTTATTCAGGCAAAAGTCAGAATGCTTATTTGTTTTATGTCTGTTTTTTAATGCGGGTTTGATTAGACAGCAATAAAGACAAAAGTAAATAGGAGAAATGTTTATTAATAGGTCCCTCCATCCCTATCAACCAAAGAAAAGGCATACCTTAAAATATTGTAGTGAAATGTCTAGGGTGTGTCTGTCTGTGTTCTTGCCACCCTTCACCTTTAAGTAGCTTTTCAAAAATATGTTATAAACAGGTTGCTTCATCCTTGCCCTTTTAGCCTGTTAATGTCTAATTTAAGTAAAGCAGGATGCAATCCCCAGCAAGTTATCTGTTTCTCTTTTCTTGGACCATGCAAATCAAAACAGTCTTCTTCTAAGGAGGGTAGTGAAAAGTTGTGCCAATTGTGTTCATACTTCAGCTATTCCAACGTCCTTTAGTTTATCTTAAATGAGACATTCTCATCTTTGGGCTTTAATTATTCTGTTTAAAAATAAATTTTAAAAGATACTCTGAAGAGAAACTAAGGAAAAAAACAACAAAATAAAAGATTTACCATAATGCAGGTACATAAATATGAACTAAAAATACTTTTAAATTAAAAATTAATCTTTTTTATTTTAAAAATTAATCTAATTAAAATTACAGATTAGGCTGGATAGAATTGATCCATTGCTGAAGCTTTAAAACAAACTAGCTATAAATGTTACTAGTTTTCTACACTGTTGTTACAAGACTTGACTGACATCCGTGATGTACTCTGCAATATTTTTGAAATGATGAAATGTGTGATCCAGAGACTTGAAATATTTCAATACTTGTGTATAGGAATTTTCTTCCATGAACTAGAAATGAAAAAAGTGAGAATGTTTCCTTGCTCAAATCACATTAAGTGGATTCCCTTACATTACTTGCATTCATTTTTAAGATAGTCATAAATGGTTACATAAAATACAGGAATATTATCTGTTGAAGAAGTTGATGGTTTTTATAGTCAATGTATGTATTCAAATGATAAATGTTTCTGCATAATCTCTGACCCAACAATACCATTCCATGCCACTCCAAGAATTCTTCCATCAAAAGTAAAAGCTCCAGGACATAAAGACATGAACCTCTATGTCCATTACCACATTTATTGAAATGATAAAACTGTTTGGAACTTAATAAATGTTTATCAATGGGTTTTGACTGAATGAAATTATGGCTCACTCATAGTACACATTACTGGGCATCTACTAAAGGTAATATGGTAGTGATATATGCTAGATATCATTAATATAATAGAAACACAATGTACTAAAAGTGTTTTGCAACTAAAAATCACTATACATTGTATGGCTTTAAAAAGGAATGAAATGCTGCTACATGCTATAACATGGATAAACTTTGAAAACATTATGTTAAGTGAAAGAAGCCAGACACAAAAGGACAACTATTATATGATTCCACTTATATGAGGTAGTTAGAATAGGCAAATTATAAACCCAGAAAATAGAATAGCGTTAACCAGAGGCTAAGGGGAGGGGAGAAATAAGGGGTTATTGTTTAGTGAGTACAGTTTCTGTTTGGGATAACAAGAAAGGTCTTAAAATGGATAATGGTAATGGTTGCTCAACATTGTGAATGTACTTAATACCAATAAATGATACACTTAAAAATGGTTAAAATGGTAAATTTTACATTATGGGACATTTTACCAAAATAAAAAATAAAAATATACTATAAAATAAAGTACAAATTTACCTCATACTAGGCATACTATGAAGTTTGCATAAAATTGCACTTATTTTAGGAGCTTATATGGTTATTATCATATTTGGGGACATGTAAAGAAAGCAACAGCTTAAGTAGTCCTCTTGAGTTCTTTCTCTCCATCTTTCCAACCTGGTGTTTTCTAGATTAATGGTTTTGTCACACCTCTCTTTGAATACTAGCATCAGTAGGAATGCTAGCTAGTACTGGTTTCCTTAAGTATCAGCTAAAAAGTTTAATGTATTTTTATGCTGGTAATTGTTTTAGAACCTGGGAGGGATGTCATTGTTTTCTTAACTTGCCAAAAGCAAATATAGTACTGTAGACAGCATTACTAGAAAGAAATAGTAACTTTGAAGTAGACATATGTCCATCCTAAGCAAACTGAATATATTTCAAAGCAGACCACACCACTCAACTGCTGGCAATGTTCTTCCACATACTTGGCAGTATACTACTCGAAGTCTGAGAACTGTTTCTTTTTTGTAAAAATGATTTTGATTGGGAAACCCTGAATAAATCCTTTGGAATGTGTAACGTTTAGAGCTCCTTCTGGGATTCCTTTTCCATGAATCAAGGTTCTTCGATTCACTATCCTCCTTGGCACTTGCTTCCTAGTCATCTCAGCAGCCTTTGTGCCAGTGCTAATGAAGAGCTCCCAGTTTAGGTCCTAAAGCAGGGAGAACAATAAAAGGAGAACCTCATTTCAAGTACCAGAAATGTCTGGGCTATAAAGGACACACATATTGTCAAAGTAAGCCCAGAGTGGGGTGACATCACCAAGGTCATTCCTGGCTCCACGTCCCCCACAGGAGGAACAACTAACAATTATTTGGAAACAGGACACTATTTGAGAGAATCCTAGAACATGGAGGTGAGGCTGAAGCACCCCCGGGCACCACAGAGACCAAGACAGACTGCATTAGAAGGGTGAGAAAAGGAGCTACACGTTGACCACACTGCCCCTCCCCCAAGCCAGTGGAGCACCATGGGTGAGGTCTCCCCTGAACCTCTGGTTCCTCCAGTAGGAGAAGAGAACTGGGGGACAGCAAGCACCACCACTAGCATTGGGGTTGCTTTGTGGGAGCCACTGCTCTAACCTGCTCCACTGGGATTGCAGGGGAATCTGCAGGGTTTGACCACTAAAAGTTGGACTGTGATGAAGGGGGAAGGGGCATGCAACAGCCAGCACATGGATTGCGACCGATGGAATTCATACCTGCAGTGCCCAAGTAGTGATCACAACTGGCACCTTTGCTTATCTACAGAGCCAGGTTGGTGGGACACTACAACCAGGGAACTCAGCAGGGTACAGATCCACCTGATACGCATCTGGCCCTTGAACCTGGTTTGCCCATACCCAGGGAAAGAGCAGAGTCACAGCCCACCCACTGTGGAGAGTGTCTTCTTGCCATATGACCAAAAGCGTTGGCAATAAATCCTGGAAGCCATTTGGCCCAGTCGTGCTCCAGCCAAGAGGCAGGCAGCCAGAGCTCATCACTGGCTCTGGTACAAAGCAGAGCCAGTATCAGGTGTGGAGGGATCCTGTACCATGCACAGGCAGGGAGATTCATTCATATCCAAGGCTGAGAGGAGCTCCCAGCTCCTCCCAACTGGGGAGCCTGTTTGAGAAATTAAGAGTCGCCTGGAGTGGTCCCTCCTCATCCCACCCAGGCAAAGGAACTGGGACTAGCCCCATCCCATCTGCTGTGGAGAGTGTCTTCCTGGCCCATCTGACTAGAAGGATTGGTGACAACTCCTAGAAACTGTGCGGCCAAGCAGTGCTCAAGCCTAGAGAAGGGTAGACAGAGCTGATAGTCTGCAAAGCAAAGCCAGTGGCCTTGTTCAGCCACAGAACGTGGAGTGTGGATCAGCTTGAGTTAAGACAACAAAGAGCTTTACTGGCTTTAGAGCTGCTTCTCCTGCTGCACCCAGGCAGGAAATCTAATTCATAGCCCTACTCATCACTGAATACAGCCTTCAGCACGTCCAACTGGGGAACCTAACCAGAGAACATGGGAAGCTGTACAGCCCATTAAACAGCCCTAGATACAGTGGCACTTGAACAGACAGCACAGCCTGTGGCCTCCCCCTTCTGCAGGGCAAAACCAGTGCCCTCACCTGACCAGGGAATTAAGTGCACACTCTGGCCTGATTTGGGTTCCCAAACAATGAACTCTACAGGCTCTGGGTCCTGTCCAGAGCCAGGTCCTATACAAGCTCTGATTCTTTGCCAGGAAACTAATTCATAGCCCCATGTACTATTACTACTGAATATAATACCCAGTTAAGTCTGGAGGAAGAGCCCAATTATTCAGATATGCAGATACCAATGTAAGGAATCAAGGATCACAAAAATTAGGCAAATAGGACACCACCAAAGGAAAGTAATAAAACTCCAATAACTGACCTTAAAAAAATGAAGATCTGGGCTTCCCTGGTGGAGCAGTGGTTGAGAGTCCACCTGCCGATGCAGGGGATGCGGGTTCGTGCCCCGGTCTGGGAGGATCCCACATGCCGCAGAGCGGGCTGGGCCCATGAGCCATGGCTGCTGAGCCTGCACGTCCGGAGCCTGTGCTCCACAACGGGAGAGGCCACAACAGTGAGAGGCCCACACACCACAAAAAAAAAAAAAAAAAAAAAAAAAAAAAAAGAATATCTATGAACTGTCAAAGAATTCAGAATAATCCTCCTAAGGAAGTTCAGTGAACTACAAGAAAACACAGACAGCTAAGTGAAATTAGGAAAACAATGCTTGAACAAGACAAGAAGTTTGACAAGGAAGTAGCAACATCAAAGAAACAGGAACACTAGATTTTAAAAATACAATAACTGAACTGAAGAATTCAATAGAAAGTTTCAAAGGTAGATTCGACCATGCAGAAGAAAGAATCAGCAAACTGGAGGACAGGACTTTAGAAATTACCCAGTGAAAGGAACAAAAAGGAAAAGAATAAAAAGAGTGAAGAAAGCCTATGGAAATTATGGGACACAATAATGTAAACAATGTTCATGTATGGGAATCCCAGAAGAAGAAAAGAGAGAGAGAAAGGGAAAAAAAGTATATTTAAAGCAATAATGGATGAAACCTTCCCAAACCTAGGATGAGAAATGGACATCCATATCCATGAAGTCCAAACAAGCCCAAATAGGTTGAACTCAAATAGGGCTACTCTGAGACACATTGCAATTAAATCATCAAAAGTCAAAAACAAAGAAAGAATTTTAAGACCAGCAAGAGAAAAGAGAGAAGTTACATACAAGGGAACCCTGGGATAATTGGATATTCACATGTAAAAGAATGAAATTGGACCAATATCTTATACCACTCACAAAACTAACTTGAATTGGATTAAAGACTCAAATGTAAGACCTGAAACTATGCAACTGCCAGAAGAAAACATAGGAATAAAGCTCATTACATGGGTTTGGTAATGACTTTTTGGATATGACACTGAAAACACAAACGACAAAATAAAAAATAAACAAATGGAACTACATCAAACTAAAAAGCTTCTGCACAGCAAACGAAAACAAAAACAAATCAACAAAGTGATTGAAAAGACAACCTATAGAATGCGAAAAACATATTTGTAAACCATATATCTGATAAGGGTTAATATCCAAAATAAATTAAAAATTCATACAAATCAATAGCAAAAAAAAATTACCCAATTAAAAAAAATGAGCAAAGGACCCGATTAGACATTCCTCCAAAGAAGACACACGAAAAGCCAACAGGTACATGAAAAGATGCTCAATACCACTAGTCATTAGGGAAATGCACATTAAAACCACATTGAGATATTACCTCACACCTGTTAGAACAGTCATCCTCAAAAATGTCAAGAGATAACAAATGCTCGTGAGGATGTGGAGAAAAGGGAAGCCTTGTGCTGTTGGTGGGATTGTAGATTGGTAAAGCCAGTATGGAAAACAGTATGGAGGATCCTCAAAAATTAAGACTAGAACTCCATATATCTAGCAACTCCACTTCTGGGAATATATCCAAAGAAAATGAAAACACTAACTCAAAAAGATATCTGCACCCCCATGTTCATAGCAGCATTATTTATAATAGCCAAGACAGGGAAACAATCTAAGTGCCCATTGATGGACAAATGGGTAAAGAGGTTGTTTTATATATTTATAGATATATACGTATGATATGTATATACACACACACACACTGAAATATTATTCATCTGTAAGAAAACAAAGAAATGCTACCATTTGAGACAACAGAAATGGACCTTGAAGGCTTTATGCTAAGTTAAATAAGTCAGAGAAAGAAAGGCAAACACTATATGATCTCACTTATATGTGGAACCTAAAAAAAAAGAAAACAATCATAGAAAAAGAGATCAGACCTGTGGTTACAGGAGACAGAGGGTCAGGGGAGGGGAAATTGGAGGAAGATGGTCAAAGGTACAAGCTTCCAATTGTAAGATAAATACATACTATGGACATAATGTACAACATGATGACTATAGCTAACACTGACGTGTGATATATAGAAAAATCGTTAAGAATAAATTCTAAGCATTCTCTTCACAGGAAAGTATTATTTGATCTCATTTATATAAATTTGTGTGTTTGTGTGAGAGAGAAGGACAGAATACAAAAATGCAAAAAGAAAAGTTGTAAAGTACGAAGCTGCTTAGGTTTATATCTCAACTATAACAGATAACAATGTGTTTAATTTTAATAGGTACAAAAATAAATATTAAGCATAGAACAAGCAAAAAGAAAAACTGAGCCCAGCGTAGATGTCCTTAAAGCATTTGCAAAGGAGGGCTTTATTAGGTCCGCGAACACCTGCAATTACAGGCAAAATTCTATGTGTGTGTGTTGTGTATGTACTTGGGGAGTGGACGCATAGCCTTTATTGAATTATTAAAGGGGATGTTAAGACCCAAAAGTTTAAAAAGCACTGGAAAGCCTGACCACAAAACCATTTTAAACTACTCTGATTATGTTTTTATAGTTTTCCTTCACTCGTTAACACTTCAAAGAACAGCATGTGAATGTGGAAAGAATCTCTGCCATTTAGGTAAGATCTCTGAGTCTCCGTGTAAAATTAGCATATAGTAGAAGGATGAAATTATACACCATAGATGAAAGTACCTAGCAGAGCGCTTTAAGACTAGTACTTATTTATGCAAGACATCTTCCCCTGCTTACTTGTTTTCCGTAGAATGAAAGCATACTGAAAGCTGGTACAATGTCTTCTTTAAAGTTTTCTTTTGTAATGCTTACTATGCTTTTTGATACGGATGAGCCAATATCCACTTAAGGGCATGTAAGCTCACAATAACTTTTGTTGAATATAACTGTTTGAATGTACTTTCACTATATTATTATATAGGGATTTTAAACTAAAATGTACCTGCACACACTATTTAGAGCCTAACTTGGATATTAGAGTAGGTGGATATACACCCCTGGAAAATAATAGCTAATTTCTTCACTAAAATCAAATTGCTGAACGTCTACTTTGCATATACATAGCTGGGCACTGTATTATGAGTTTCAGGTAATAAAAAGTTGTTAGTCAAAGACTCTGCTCCCTAGGGTTATTTTACAACAGCAAATCATGTTCAAACTAAAGGATAGACCAAAATAGAAAGTGCCACAGGCATTTAGACAAGGGAGAAACACATCTGAAATGAGAAGGAAGGTGGGTATGGGGAAGGGTTCATGGAAGAGGCAGTGTATGCTGTGAGCAAGGTTTCAACGTGTAGCAGGGTGAGTGAAAGGAACAAATGAAGACATATAGTCGTGATATCATGAGGCACAAACTAGAAATAAACAGCACTTGTTCTAGGCTGGTCATGAGGTAATTTAAGGGGATTAGTGAGAAACTAGATAAAGAGATATCTCTTTATGTATTACTTATTAATAATACTTTTGAACACAAGTATTTAATTTAAAAAAAAAGAACAATATAGGGATAGGAGACTAGGAGGTACAAACTATTATTATAAAATGAGCTATAAGGATATACTGCATAGCACAGAAAATATAGCCAATATTTTATAACTATAAATGGAGTATAACCTTTAAGAATTGTGAGTCACTATATTTTACACCTGTAACTTATATAATATTACACATCAACTATACTTCAATTAAAAATGCTATTTTAGTGAATAAAACACTAAGCAGTGAAATTTTTTAAAAAGAACTTAGAAGAGAACTTAAAAATAAAGACATAAAGAGCAGGTTGAAACAGCGCAGAAATCTGGCAATTAAGAGGCCATTGATAACTTTCAAAATAGCACTTTTCCTACCTATTCTCAGTGGAGGCAAAGCCTTATTAATCCTACTATTTCTTTTTCTGTTTTCCAAAATCTCAGGATAAGTCTATTTCAATTGTAGCTAATGGCAGTAATGCAGCACCAGAAAATGCCTTTTGTAAAGAGAGGGCAACTTTGTGAATCCTAAGTGGGTACTCAAGTCTTAAATTACTGATAACACTGACCACCCACCAGACTAAATGTTTTTTTTTACGTGATTGGAAAGCAACAGATTGATTTCAATTCTATCTTGTCATATCTACAAAAAAGTTCCTACAGTTCATTTAGCAACTAATAGAATACATCCTTCTATTTGGTATTACTCCTCCTTAACACGGGGCAATTAATTTTTCCTTTCTCTGGGAAACGTTTTTAACAAAGGAAATAGAGTCATAAATTAGTTTCGGTTAGGAAATCATACAACTATTTCTACCTAGGGCTTTGAATTTAGAAACTTTCCTCAGAAATTGTTTAAATATAACGAAGTCCAAATTCAGAAATACCTTAAATTTAATTATCTTAGTTGCACTAAAATAACAAATTCTATTTTCTATCTTGTTTTCTTTCTTCCCCAGAAGGCTTCTCCAACCCTAATCCATAACTTAATGCATTCATCTCACCTATACAATCACTGGCAGGTATGATGCCGGCTTTGGCGGCTCCAGTCCCCTAATCCTGACCCATTTCTTGCCAAAGAACTCAGTTTCTTCAGAAACCAAGTAACAGACATTTCAATTTCTAACCATCATTAGCATATTTTCATGTACTAATACTCAACATAAAAACACCTTTCAAAATTACAGAAATTTTTACTTTACTTAAGATCAATTGCACTAACCTGTATTTCATAAACCTTGGGCTACTTTCTAAAAAATGAATTATTATTTTAATATGTTTTTCACTTATTATTCAGAATAATTATTCATATAATTAAATATTTTACAATTAGGTAAGAAAGGTGGAAAATAGTTTTGCTATTCTTGTTCTTTGTTCTCTCTTCTAGTTGGTGTGCCTGAGCCAAAATTTTAGAATATTGAAAATGTAATATTTCAAACCCAAACCACATTTAAAGATAATAACAACCAGCCAAAACAATATCGGTCCAGAGGTTTGCATGGTCCGGGGAACAGTTCTCTGAGGGGGCCATTTGGAGTGGGATTTGCCCACCCCCCTCCACTCCTTCTGCCTCATATACTGAAGATAGAGACAAAGAAACCAACTCAACTCTTTCCAAAGTGTATCTATAAATAGAGAATTTGTAATCAGAAAAACAATAACGATATATAATAGAAGTAACATGATTTTTCAGAACCAGTATCTTGTTCTAAAGCAATATTTATAAAAGAAGGTAAGAAGGTTAGCTATAAACCCTGGACCTCTTTTTCATTGGTCTCCTATTTTAATTTGTTAAAATAAAACCCATGGCCTTTTGAGTCAAACTGTCTCTTTAATTTCAGATTTAAAGATAACAAATCTCTTTTTAAATGGAATATTGGCACACAGACACCACACAGTCTGGCTTATTGCAACTGTTCTCTGTTGGTGAAGTGGCACATTTGTAATCCCCACCATAGCAATCTTCACCATTTCACAGAATATCATTCAATTGTACATCCCTAGGTGGGCAACAAGAATGGGCACTTGAGCTCAGCAGCAAAGCGTTTGTGGGGAAATCCTAGGTCAGAACCCCCAAAAGGGGAGACTAACTTGAGGATGCCCAAATAACCTGAGGTTTACCTTGGCCACCTCCCCTGGCTTTCTGACTGCCTGTGGGAAAAGCCTCTCTGGAATCTCTTTTGAGGTTATTGGGGGAATCCTAGGACAAACACACTGCTTGCTTTTGCAGGAGGACTTGCCCCATACCCTACCCAGCTAGGTGTCTCACAACCTAGCTGGACTAAAAAAGCTTCAAGAAAAACGGGACAGACTGACATTTGCATTTCTACTTCCACCTAGTCTTATGCACGTGGAGCAAAATATGTAGGTATAGCCCTCTTTCTCACACCCCAACAGATTCTGCTGTCCTCGAAACCCATCTGGTAGCTGCAGTGACTACAATGAAGGGAGTTATCGGAAACCATGTTGGTACTGGGTTTAAAGGATTTTTCATGCCATGCATTTTGGGGAAGGACACAGATAATAGTCCAAGCATGGTATAAGGCAATGTCCTTTCTGGGTCCTTGAAAAATCAGTCACGGAACAGAGGTGGTGGACAGGAGCTGACAAGAGCTGGCTTGTTAATGAGCACAGCATCCCCGGGGTGGGGGGTGGGGGAATCAATGAAATGATTGACAAGAGAAGATGGTAAATGAAGGGAGAAGTGGGGACAAGTGCTGCTCAACCCAAGCTGAACTCCAGGAGGTAAGTTTCTCCTCTAATTTGAGATTCTTTCTAAAGGTTCAGTATTGAAGTGGGTGTTTGACGTTGAAATGTGCAGACCCATTCTAATAACTGGAAAGGGAGAAGACTGAGGAAGGCAAAAGGAGAGGGAAGATTTCCGATTACTTCTCTAGGCTGCTGACAAGAACCTGCTGCTCGCAAACCAGAAATTAACCAAGCGAAGGTTGAAGGTAGCAACGTAAAAGTGAAACTCAAATTATCTTCCATTCTGAATCCTCTTCAATATCGAAGCGAGTGTGGCACAGCAATGGTTGATTATCTTAAGATTACAGAGGCTGACCGCCTTCTTTGTTTGCCCAGTAACACCGCTCCTCCAATCATCTCAAGCACTTGGCTGATTAATATTTCAATTCCAGTTGCTGCTCCTTTTCCCATTGCAGAAGGCGGCAGGGATATTCCCCTTCTTCCCTCTGTATTACAAACCCCATTACTAACCAAGCAGAAAGCACCGCGCAGTGTGGCCGAGGCTAATAATAGCCGGGCTGCTTACCTTCTCCGGAGGGATCGAATCAGCGCATGTCCCCGCGCCGGCTGCCCCGGGGCCGCAGTGCCGCCGCGCCGGGTCTGTGCTTGGTCAGTTCGGCCGGCCCCCACCCCACCTGCCAGCTGCAGCAGCTGCTCCCGCCGCTCCCGCCGCCGAGCTCCGGCCGCAGGAAGTCATCCCCCGCGCCGGGCCGGATCGCCACATTCCGCGCCAGCCGCGGGGGGAGAGGGGCCTCTCCCTGCTGCGGGGACCGGCTCCTGGAAACTGCGCTCAAAGATCGCTACCCTTCCCGGTTGTAGGGTTATTTTCTAGGAATGCTTTTACAGAAGAAGCGTCGCCGGCTGGTGGACCGAGAGAGAAGAGCCAGAGTGACTTTCTCTGCAGAGCGCCTTACCTCTGAGCGCTCCCCTGTCACTCCCGCGGCATGGACAGCTCCATTCCGCTGTGTGGGTTTTCCACCCTCTTCATCTTCCTTATCTGTATTGTTCATTTCGCTGAATTTGAGAGTGGGATTAGCTTTGAAGATATCATTCAAACACTCCGAAAATATTTTAAATTGGCGACTAGTTTTTCTAAGCCCCTGTAGCAAGCTCCACTTTCCCTCAACACACACACACACACACACACACACACACACACACACAGTTACTCGCACGTACACACCCAGCCAAACCACTCACAATTAGGAAAGCTGGGACCTCTCGCCCTCTTGCCTACGTAATGGAACAGGAAACTCCCAAAGGAGTGGGGAAGTAGGACCGGCTAGCGAAAGCACTCGAGGAAAGAGAGAGGGGTCGCCCCAAGATTTTGTTGCTGTTCAGTAGTGTCCTTAGTGGACAGATGTTCCCCCTCTAACCCCCTGGCCCCGCCCCAAGTGGAATGGCTGGTCTGGTGACCGCTGTAACATTTGGAAACAAAGAAGCTGAAGCCACATTAACAGGTGGCTGCATCTCTTTCTTTCCCGAAGGATTTATCAGAATTGGCTTTAGGAATAATATTAGCATATACGTATATAATAAACCCTTTCCTTCTCTCTTTAAATTGGCACCAGCTATTAACAGGTTTCTCTCTCTCTCTCATTTTCCTCCCTCCCTCCTTCCCTCCCTCCCTCTCCTAAGCTGACCAGATCATCAGTTTCCGGACTTAAGGGGGAAAAAAGGCCAAGGATGTGCTCTCTTTACAGCTGAACCAGGGCTTATTTTCCCGGTGTTCAGCCATTCCCAAGTAGAGAGGCTTTTTGACACTAGGGTTCTCTGTGAGTGAACTTCTCACATTCAGCTTGCTTTTGGAATTGCCCATCACTAGGTCCAGGCCAGTTTTATCCTTGGATTTGTCCAGCAACCTAAACAGTATAATTGCACAAGGCCAAGGCAGTACTTTTAATCTAGGAAGAGTTCCCAACTCTCTGTTTAGCAGTTCCCAGATTAGGAGGTAGTGTAGCAAACAGTTTCAACAAGGCTCGGTAAGAATTCTTGACCCTAGAATGCGGGCTTTTTAAAAGCTGGAACAACCTAATTCATCTCTCTGAGTTTCACTTTCATAAAATTAGACCTCACCAAAGAGCAGGGGATTCTTAATATGTATCAAAGTGTATGTGGAATCTGGATGGGAATATTACATCTTTAATTTCACTAACCTCTAGCTGCAATTTAGTATTTAGCATGTCCTTTAAATCTAAATGCAGACAACAAACCACAATAATATTAGGAGTACCTGTGACTATATCCCCAGCAGATACCACAGACAATTTCCTAAGGCAGTTTTTATAGTTATCTCAAAGTATCACTAGTCTGATGTTACAATCAAATCATCATTACCTTTTTTGTTTTATCTAATAGACTGTATCTATTTTAGAATGGTTTTAGATATACAGAAAAATTAAGGGGATAATACAGAGTTCTTATATATCTCATTCCCACTTTCCTCGATTATTGACACCGTACACTAGTGTGGTACCTTTTTTACAATTAACGAGCCAATATTAATACAATAATATTAACCAGAGTCTGTACTTTATTCAGATTTCCTTGGCTTTTGCCTAGTGTCCTTAATTCCATTTCAGGCTTCCATCCAGGACACCACATTACATTTAGTTATCAAGCCCCCTTAGGCTCCTCTGGGCTGTGGTAGTTTCTCAGGCTTTTCTTGTTTTTGATAACCTTGACAGTTTCTTTTTTAAATGTATTTATTTAATTTATTTATTTTTGGCTGTGTTGGGTGTTCGTTGCTGCGCGTGGGCTTTCTCTAGTTGCGGAAAACGGGGGCTACTCTTGGTTGCAGTGCGCAGGCCTCTCATTTCAGTGGCCTCTCTCGTTGTGGAGCACGGGCTGTAGGCGCGTGGGCCTCCGTAGTTGCAGCACATGGGCTCAGTAGTTGTGGCTCACGGTCTCTAGAGCGCAGGCTCAGTACTTGTGGCGCACGGGTTTAGTTGCTCCCTGGCATGTGGGATCTGCCCAGGCCAGGGCTCGAACCCGTGTCCCCTGCATTGGCAGGCGGACTCTCAACCACTGCGCCACCAGGGAAGCCCCAACCTTGACGGTTGTGAGGAGCAGTGATCAAGTGTTTTGTAGCATACCTCACTAATGTAAACTGTCCAATGCTTTTCTCATGGTAAGACTGGGATTATGGTTTATTGGGAGGACAACCAGATAAAGTGCCTTTTTTATAACATCTTATCAAGGGTACATGCTATCAACGTGATTTGCCTGTTGATGTTGACCTTGATAACCTGGCTGAGGTCGTGTCTCAGATTTCTCCACTGTAAAGTTACTCCTCCACCCCTTCCACACTACACTTGTTGGAAGGAAGTCACTATGTGAAGCACAAACCCAAAGAGTGGAGAGTTATGATCCACCTCCTTGAGGACAGAGTATGTACATAAAGTATTTGGAATTCTTCCACACAGATTTGTCTATTTTCCCCTAAACATTAATTTATTCAATTATTGATATTTATTTATATCAGTATAGACTCATGGATATCTATTTTATCCTTTGGGTTATAATCCAATACTACTTTATTTTGTTGTTTGAATTGTTCCAGCTTTGGCCATTGGGAGCGTTTGCTTCTGGCGCCTGTGCTCCTTTGACATACTCCCTTTGGGGTGTGTGAGTTTGTGTGTGTCTGTGTATCTGTGTTTAGCATGCATGTTTGTGTGTGTGTTTAACACTTCCTGACTTTCTGGTACCACAAGATGCTCCAGGCTCATTTTGTGTATGTCCTGCCCCAGTCCTAGAATCAGTCATTTCTCTGAGGAGCCCTGATTCCTTTTATTGGAGAGTAGTAATAGAAACCAAGATCTGGGCTCTAGATGTGCTGTTGCTAATGGGCTATTATTTGATTAGGCTCTCTTGACTGAGAGAACAAAGAAATATATATGTACACTAACCCATGTATATACACATATCAGTAAATATTTCTATATATAACTATCTATATCTATATTGAGCTGAGTGTATACTGATGTCTGCAACTATAATGCATTAACGCTGAGATTAGTTTAGCCTTCTCCTCTTGTTTATCTGTAAATTCATACTTCAATATTGAGAAATGTGGCTACCACCATCCACCATCTATTTATTTAATTGTTCAATTTCAGTACACATGTATCAGAGCTGTGAACCCATCTCCCCAACATCACTATTTTTAAGTATAGTAGTTAATAGAGTCTCTGTTGTATCTCGTTATTTAATGAGTTTAAATACCCATTCGTTTCTATATCACAAATTTGGTTTTTAAAATAGTCTAATGACTGCACTTAAAACATAGTAACTAGTTTCTTTTGAGATTCTATGTATTATATTTTATGAATTTAAAAGTGTTATTTTAAGACTCTTTAAATGGGCTACTCCATATTGTCAAAGGGATCCACAGTAAAAAGAAGGTTAGGACCCCAACCTCACAAAGATTATTGTCAGTTTATAATGAGATGATGTGAAATTGTCTGGTGCAAATGTTGGGAGCTCATGCTTGATAAGTGTTAGCTTTGTCCACTTGGGCAGGCTTCTTTCTCCTTTAAAGTTCTAAATACCTTGGAAGAGAGAACATGCTAAACCTTATGGTTAGTAATTTATAATGTAGTGGAAGGATTTGCTAGGTATCAGTGTTGGAGGTAAAGGTCCACATAAGGTTGACGGAGGATGAGTGATTCCACTGCAGAAGTTTGTACTTGATATAAATTAATATAAGTGCAAGCAATGTATTTTAAGTTCATTCTAGAGGAGTAGTTCAGAATAGCTTCACAGAGGAGAAGACCTGAGCTATCTTGGGAGATGTTTAAACAGATGAGGAGTGGAGCCGGAGTTGGGAAGGCAAAGGCAGTGTAGCCTTAGAATGCAAATGTTCACAGACATGATCTTGTGGCTTATTCACCATCCTTACCAACCTAATAAGGACACCTGCTGGTAGCTGCATCATCATCATCATCACCATCAACATCATCACCATCATGTTAATAAAGAAGGGATATATTTGCCAGGTAGTCAAACAAGCTCTTTGCACGTAGCACCTAGATGTTTTCTACGATCCGCCTTATGAGTTCAATCATTGTAATTATTCTCATTTTTCACATACAAAAATGAAGACTTAGAGAGATTAAGTAATTTGTTCAAATCTTGGTGTGTGCCCTCTCAACTCCATGCTCTTTACCTCTGTGCTTAACAGGCTAGGATGATTTGCCCATATTAAGGGCTCAAATATTGGTTGATAAGTATAATAATCTCATAAAAGGAAAAGTGAAGTAATCTACTTTGATGTTTATGATGCAGTTTGGTGAATGCACTTAAGTGCCAATAGATGAATAATAAAAGTTAGAAACACACAAACATAGAGAAGAAAAATTCATATGTGTATGTCTGCTGGGAACAAAAAATCCTCCTGAATGTCTAACTTCTTAGTAAATATCAGGATATCACATACACATCATTAGGCAGCACCAATGGAGGATCCTCTGTACCCTGCAAGAGGGCACTGTTATAGATGCACAGAAAGAAAATTCATATTTCCTGTACATTATAAATAAGGACATACTATGATCACTCTTTAAGAATGAAGTAATTTGAGTTTTTAAATTTTCCTTATCAATTGGTGTATATGAATCATGTTAGATGAAGAATTATTGGTTGATTGGACATTTTATGTTTTAATTCTTTACAGAAAACAGTAAACAAATCCTTTTAGGCTTAAAATATCACATTCAGCAAATGAGTTATTATACTGAAGAAAGTGATGAATTCAGTAAAGTGTCTGGAATCTAAAATAAGAAGTAATTGAAGGAACTGGGAATAGATGACATGAAGCAAGACCAGGAGAGAAGTAGGTGGTCGCTCTAAACTATTTTAGGAGTTGTCCTATGAAAAAGGGTTTAGACTGTCCCACACTGAAGATTTTAGACCAAGTAGACAGGTTTAGGTTGATAAAAGGATGAATATTTTGACAAGTAGAACCTTTCAACTATAAAATGGACCGACTGCATTTTAAACTCAAGAACTCCCTGTTACTGAAGCGCTTTAACAGAGGTTGAAGTTAAGCAGTTGGAAAAGTGAGAGCCTTTACAGTGAGAAAATTCTATGATTCTATGGTTTTCAACTCATAAATTTGTGTAGTTCATCCATTTTACTCATTGTATACACTTAAGTATATTGTTCCTTGAAATGGCCATTCAAAGTTGTTTCCTGTGCCACACACTATGAATGTTAGGGTTGGTCCTGTGTAAATCTTACCCCCATTGAATTAGTATTAACCCTAAACAAGCAGCTTTCTTACATAAGGAAACAAAAAAAGAGGTTCAGAAATGTCCAAACTAAGTTTTTATAAAACTGTGTTATCAAATCTAATTTATCAAAAAACTTCAAACAGGGGCTTCCCTGGTGGCGCAGTGGTTGAGAGTCCACCTGCTGATGCAGGGGACACGGGTTCGTGCCCCAGTCCGGGAAGATCCCACACGCCATGGAGCGGCTGGGCCCGTGAGCCACGGCCGCTGAGCCTGCGCCTCCAGAGCCTGTGCTCCACAACGGGAGAGGCCACAATGGTGAGAGGCCCGCGTACTGCAAAAAAATAAAAATAAAAGGAAGATGCAGACCTGTATGCTTCAGGATTTTCTCACCAAAGCCCCACACAATTTCTTTACTATTCCAGCCAAGTATGGCCTAGCCCTACCCTCATCCCTGTTTTTCTTGGTTTAGTAATAAAGAAAGAGATGGGAATAAAGAAGAGATATCAGGTAGAAAGATATAAAATAGTGGGGAAAATAATATAAGTGAAGTCAAGTACCACCATCATTTACTAGAAGTGAACTTTCAGCACCAGCATTAATATTTTTTCCTGTTATATCTGTAAATGATAATAACTAATATGTACATAACAATTTTCAATTTAAACAAATCTCATTTTTATAACTAACTACTTCGCAACAAGTAACATGCTAAGGCAGCATCAATAGATGAAAAACGGTAGTCCCTGGCCCCAAGGAATGTTGCCCAGGAGAACACAGATATATGTAAACAACACAATCACAATACAGTGTAGCGAGTGCAACAATCAGGCATGCAGAAGTGCAAGGGTAGCAAAAAGGAGCATGTGATCACAACACTAAAAAGAAGACTGCACAAAAGACATAATATGTAAACTGAGGTTTGAAAACTGAAGTGGGTTTCCCAGGTGCCCCATAGGGAGAAAGGAATTCTTGGAGGAGGGAAAAGCATAAATGAAGACAGTGAATTGTTCATATAATCCAGAAGTGAAGTAGGCAATGGCAGGAGAAATGATTGGACACAGGCGTCATGAATACTTGCATGTCTGCATTTTAGCAAGTCCATTCTAAAGGAAACTTTGAGGATCAACTCGGAGGTGGGGGGCTGCTGGGGGGACAGAACTAGTCATTGCTGCCAGAAACACGGGAACCACTTTCTACCAACCCACCAAAATAACGACTTCAAAGGCAACATGGTATCACAGAAAAGGTTTGTTTTTTTGTTTGTTTGTTTTTAGTTCATTAGGTCTCACTTAAAATTCTGATTCCACAATGCACTTGCTTTGGGATCTTGAACAACACTCATAAGCTCTGCAAGTTTCAGTGTAGTAAGTTTATGTGATTACCTTCATCTGTAATATCCCTGTGTTGCAATCTTAATGGAAACTCAAGTTCAGGTCAAAGACAAGTTTCTCTGTGACCTCTCCTCTGAATTGATTCAAAAGCCGTCTCGCCCGTCCTCATTTGGCTTCTCTTATGGAATCTCATAAAAACTTCTATGACCTCTTTCGGGTTTTTTGTTGTTGTTGTTGTCTGTTCGTTTGTTTGTTTTTTTAATTTAAGTATAGTTGATTTACAATGTTGTGTTACTTTCAGGTGTACAGCACAGTGATTCCTTTTTCACATTCTTTTCCCTTATAAGTTATTACAAAATATTGAGTAGAGTTCCCTGTGCCAATAAGGAGATCCTTGTTGTATCTATTCTATGCCTTATTTGAATGACCGTAGCACTCGTTGTCTGTATCATTTTTATGTCTCTGGTTGCTTTGTGACTGAAAATGAAAAATTTCTATTTGTTCATTCCCTGGCCCTTCCTTAAAAATGTGTTCATTTATGTATTTCATATTTATTGACTACATCTTAGACACCGTGTTAACTGCTGGTTCTAGATGTTAGTAAAATATAGACCTTCCTGCTCAAAAGGTCACAGTATTTGTGGGAAAACGAAAAAATGAACAACCTATATCTCAAAGAGCTTTGTACTTCCCAAAGAGAACACACCTAGTAGGTACAATAAATACATGTATCATACATAAATGTATAAATAGTTAATGGGATTAAAAACTAGAGATAACTGCTTTTCGATTCTGAGGAAATGATGATTATATTTCACCAGGAGCTCAATACCACTCTGAGAATGAGGGCTTAACCCCCGTCCTGACTCACTGCATTGCTTTTCTGTATAAAAATACACAAGTCTGTATATGCGCTCTAGAAAAAGGCTTATCTGGCATGAATTTCAGAGAGCAAGAAGAAAACTTCAAGAAGTTCAGAGAAGCATCCAGAAGCTCAGATGATTGGCACTAATACAACTTGCTTGACAGGAACATTGAGCTGTAAATCTCACAAAATTAGATGATCTTTGAAGAATTTCAAAACCTCCTGCTATTAATTGGAAATCCTAGAAGAACCGCTTCTTTTAAAGCATACCGATAATATGGTTTACAGCTTAATATTCAGAAGCCTATGTTTTGGCTAAGTGAGCTTCAGGAAAGAAGGAAACTTGTGGTTCAGTTCCATCTACTCTGCAACCTCTGGTCAAGACATCTACTTCTGTGCTCAGCCATCTTATCATCTGTAAAATGGAGGCAACTCTAAGAAAACATAGTTACAGAGATGTTGCACAGTTTCATGCGTCATTGTCTTCATTTGTTTCAGAAAACCAATAACATCTAAGCTACTACTGCAAAGAGTGCAATGTTACTTGGGGTCATCTAGTGCAGCTCTGTCAAAGTAAAGAAAAGGAAAGGGGCCTAGAATAACTATAATTTTCCCAACAGGACACTATTATTTTATTGTAAATCTGAGTCAAGAACCCTGATCTCTTTGATGTCATTCCATTGTTCTTTCGTTGGGTTCTGAACAACCCAGAGAAAGAAAGAGAAATAAAACTCCTATGTGCTGTGCCACTGGTACAGGACGTGGCAAGATTGGAATTGGAGCACTACATATTAACAGGTATTTGGGAAATTCTTCAAACTAATTAAGATATATACCAGGTCCATAAAAAACAGTATGTTTTCTCAAGATGATTCTGTGGAGTGAACAGAACTGGTAACTGAAGGTGTCTGTGTGCTGCAGTTCCAAACAGGATGGGTGAATGCTTGTTTTATGGCACCTTGAAGACTCCACCCCAGCATACACATTAAAATAAAATTAACATTTCAACTGGGTCATAGTTAATTCTGCATGCTCTTGTAAGTCAGCAAAATATTCCATATATCATTTAAGTTGTCACTCACTTTTTTTTTTTTTGCGTTACGCGGGCCTCTCACTGTTGTGGCCTCTCCTGTTGCGGAGCACAGGCTCTGGACGCGCAGGCTCAGCGGCCATGGCACACAGGCCTAGCCACTCCACGGCATGTGGGATCTTCCCGGACCGGGGCACGAACCCGTGTCCCCTACATCGGAAGGCGGACTCTCAACCACTGCGCCACCAGGGAAGCCCCATATCTGATTCTTGTATTAGGACTCTTCTAAATTTTATATACATTGGAAAATAACTCATGTCTTTCTAAGGTGTATATCTTTGATTATATTTTCTATTTTCATAAAGCTTCTTGTATTCTCAAAACATGTGTAAATAATGGCTTCATGTAACTAATCAATAATCAGCCATTTTTTCCAGATTTTCAAATGTGTTGGTATAAAGCTACCATAGTATTCTTTTGTAATTAAAAAAATTCACTCTGTTTTATAGCTAGTCCCATCTCTATCATATTTGGCAAATATTGCTTATTTTATTGGTCTTTGTAAAGAACAAGCTTTTGGTTTTACTTGTCATGTTTACTGCTTTTCTTCTCTATTTTTGACTTTTCTCTTGATTAATTTTGTCCTTCTACTCTTTGGGATTTACCTTGTTCTTTTCCTATGTCTACTGTCCATTTCCTGTAGCTTCAAGAGGCATTTTCAACAACTCAATGAGCTCTGCCAGCTGTGTCATGGCCACTTCATCATATGCCATTAAAACTTAATCTCATACACTGGGTGAAGACTCAGCAGTCTTATTTTGCTTTCAAAATTGTTCTATAGCCTTGGATCCTTCTTCTTCTCCTAAATTAGCACTATCATCAGGGAAAATTCTAGTGGGCCTAGAATTCTAGGCTTGCCTTTCCTGTAGTTTCATAATCAAAGAAAAAACATTTCCACCCTTTTTTTGATGTTGATCGAAAATTTAGCAACACTTCTTTGCACTGTATTCAAATCCCAAAATATAAGCAAGCCTTCATGCACACAGGCTCACTGAAATGTCATAACTTTAAACTATGTATGACCTTGAACAATGACCTTTCCAGATACTCCACACTCTTTCTAGGTGTTCAGACTTTTTCATTCCTACAACATCTTTTACATATGGTCGATTTGTGTCATAAGTTCTTCCTCACTCCCACTTCTGAGTATATATCCAAAGGAAACATCATCATGATTTGAAGAGATATCTGTACTCCCATGTTCATTTTAGCATTATGCACAAGAGCCAAGGTATGGAAACAACCTAAGTGTCCACAGTAGATTAATGGATAAAGGAAATATGGTATATATATACAATAGAATATTATTCAACCTTAGAAAAGAAGAAAATCCTATCATTTAAGTCAACATGTAGAAAACTGGAGGACACAATGCTAAGTGAAATAAGACAAAGACAAATAGTGCATGATGTCACTTATATGTGGACTCTAAAAAATAATGAAATAAATCAACTCTTCCCTCTGTGGACATTTTCCTCAGCAGAATCTAGCAGCCTCTACTATGAGTCTTATCTTTTTTTTTTATTGTTGTACCAGATCACAACCCCAGGGAACCTATGTATTTACCGATGTATATCTACATTATAGTTTACCATTGTTATTTTTCTTTGTAATTCATTCCTTCCACTTCTGGCATCAGAACCTCATTTTTACTTTGGAGAAGTCCTTGTGATTCAGGTAGGCTGTGTGTCTCCTCCCTAGGCTGTGTGACTTGGGGCTGGCTAGACACAGTGTTTTACATATACTCTATATGTCTTAAGTACTTATTTCTCTGGTTTCCATCATTTTCCCTCCAAATTTTTGTGTACTTATTTTTTAATTGACATTTGTAATCCTTTCTTTTGTTTGACTAAGGTACTGTTCAACTGATCTTCTGAGTGCTTAATTTCAGCTTTTTTAATTCTAGAAGTTTCTTTTGGTTGCATTTCACAGATAATTTTTGCTTAAATTGTACATGTTGCCCTTCTTTTAATACATTAATCATAATTTTCAATAATAATTTCATTGAGATATAATTTACTTTCCATATTATTTAAAGTGTACAATTTCATGTGTTATGCATCTACCACCACAATCAATTTTAGAACTTTCATCCACCCCCCAAAAGAAAAAGAATCTATTATAGGTCACTCACTCCCCTATTTCTCCAAACCCTAGGCAGCCACTAATCTGTCTCTACAGATTTGTCTAGACTGGACATTGCATACAAATGGAATCATACAATTACTTAGCATGTTTTCAAGTTTCATCCATGTTGTAGCATGCATCAGTACTTGATGTCTTTTTATGGCTGAATAATATTCCATGGTGTGGATATTACTATGTTTCATTTATCCATTCACAGTAAATGGCCATTTGGGTTATTTCCACTTTGGGGCTCTTATGAATAATGCTGCTGTGGTTGGATTTACGTGCAAGTTTTGTATGCAGGTCTAGATTTGTTTTTTCAGTTAACAGACTGTTTCGGAGCAGTTTCTGGTTTACAGAAAAATTAAGCAGAAAGGACAGAGTTCTCATACCTCCTTACCTCTCTAGCCAGTTTCCCCTATTATTAACATCTTACATTAGCGTAATACATTTGTTATAGTTAATGAACCCATATTGATACATTATTACTAACTAATGTCCATGGTTTACTTTAGACTTCACTCTTTGTTTTGTACATTATATGATTTTTTGACAAATGTGCAATAACCTGTATCCACCATTACAGAACCATACACAGGAGTTTCTTTGCCTTTAAAATTCTGCGCTTCACCCATCCTTTTCTCCCTCCCCACAACCTCTGGCAACCACTGATCTTTTGACTGTCTCCACACTTTGGCCTTTTCCTAAAGCTCATATAGCTGCAATCATATAATATGCATGTAGCCTTTGCAGATTGGCTTTTTTTTCACTTAGCAATATGCATTTAAGCTTCTTTCATGTCTTTTCATGGCTTTATAGCCTCTTCTCTTTATTGCTCAATGCTATTCCTTTGTACCAATATACCATGGTTTGTTTATCCATTCCCCTATTGGAAAACATTTGGTTGATTTCAAGTTTTGGCAATTATGAAAGAAACTGCTATAAATATCCATGTGCAGGTTTTATGCGGACATAACTTTTCAGTTCCTATGGGTAAATACCAAAGAGCATGATTACTCAATCACTGTATTGTAAAAGTATGTTTAGTTTTATAAGAAACTGCCAAGTATCCTGCTAGCAACAAATGAGAATTTCAGTTGTTCTGCATCGTCAACAACTTTGGTATTTCAGTATTTGGATTTTAGCCATTTGAATAGGTGTATAGTGGTATCTCATTATTGTTCTAATTTAAAATTCCCTGATGACATGGAATGTGTAGCATCTTTTCATATGCATATTTGCCATGTGTCTATTTTCTTTGTTTAATCATAGTTGTTTTGTTTTTTAACCAAAGCCTACTAACTCTTGTCCTCCTTTTCTATTTATATTGTCTTTTTTCTTTCTTTCTTTTATTTTTTTTTTGAGCTTTTGATCATTTAGTCTTTTTCCTGGTATGTCCAATTATTTTTTCTATTAAAATTGGGCTTAACTTATTTTAGGAAACTATAAAGATACCTCCACATTCTGGACGTTGTTATTGTTCTCTTGAAAAGATTTCCTTTTGCCCATGGCAGACAGTTACTGTAGGGACTGGAAACCTTAGTCCATTCTCAGTTTGAGCTCATTGAAAGCTGTTTTTCAGTCTGTGTGAAGGGTGCTCTATTTCTGTCTTGTCCTTCCTCTACAGGTGTTGGTTGCCCTTTGGGATTACCATGTGAAAGTTTGTATTCTCCCTATTCCCAACTACACTGGTATTTGTTAGGCTTTAAATGTAATGGTTCCCCCAGCCCCGTGAGACTACGAATACGTGTAGCTTGTCATTCCATTAGTTGTTGCCTTTAGCTTGAGCTCTTGCCGTTTGGCTTCTGTGGTTACAGTCTTTTGAACTCCTTGGCTTTTCAGCTCCTAGGCTGTATGAGTTGAATCAGCAAATGCCCCAAGGAGAAAAGCTGCACCAAATGTCAAGCTTGTGTCTGTGTTTCCCTTCTCTCCAGAACTTGGCCCACATGTCTTGGTGTCTCTCAAACATTCGGATGCTGGTGAACAGATGTTTTCTTACTTTATCCAAGTTTTCTAAAATTTCCTTAGACTTCCCCTGATCTTATGTTATTATTGAAGTATCATCTCAATTATCCTTAGGAAGAAAGTTTACAATTTTATATTTTATTTTTTTATTTTCTATATTACCTCAGTTTCTGTAGAGACCTTTTACCTGATAGTTCAGTCTAGTTCCTGTGTTACCAGTAAGATGGAGATAGGTGGAGGCTAAGAATATTGGGGGAAAATCACTGCTGAATGATATGTCTCATTCTTTTTGTTTTTCCTCTCCTTATTTACTCTGGCAGCCTACATTTGTCCTTCTTGATTTGACCCAGTTGCCCAAATAAGCAACCCACTCTGGCAAAGACCTGACTTTACTCTCATAAATGTCTGCATGTTAGGATAAGCTAGATGATGAACACCATGCCAAAGTTCTTTGTGTGACCAGTCAGAATGGCCATCATCAAAAAATTTACAAACAACAAATGCTGGAGAGGCTGTGGAGAAAAGGGAACCCTCTTGCACTGCTGGTGGGAATGTACATTGATACAGCCACTATGGAGTACAGTATGGAGGTTCCCTAAAAAACTAAAAATAGAATTAATGTACGACCCAGCAATCCCACTACTGGGCATATACCCTAATAAAAACGTAATTAGAAGAGACATGTACCACCATGTTCATTGCGGCAGTATTTACAATCGCCAGGACATGGAAACAACCTAAGTGTCCATCGACAGATGAATGATAAAGATGTGGCACATATATACAATGGAATATTACTCAGCCATAAAAAGAAATGAAATTGAGTTATTTGCAGTGAGGTGGATGGACCTAGACTATCATACAGAGTGAAGTAAGTCAGAAAGAGAAAAACAAATATCGTATGCGAACACAGATATATGGAATCTAAAAAAAAAATTCTTCTGAAGAACCTAGGGGCAGGACTGGAATAAAGACGCAGACATAGAGAATGGACTTGAGGACATGGGGAGGGGAAAGGGTAAGTTGGGATGAAGTAACAGAGTGGCTTGGACATATATACACTCCCAAATGTAAAATAGATACTAGTGGGAAGCAGCCGCATAGCACAGAGAGATCACCTCGGTGCTTTGTGACCACCTAGAGGGGTGGGGTAGGGAGGGTGGGAGGGAGACACAAGAGGGAGGAGATATGGGGATATATGTATATGTATAGCTGATTCACTTTGTTATAAAGCAGAAACTGACACAGCTTTGTAAAGCAATTCTACTCCAATAAAGATGTTAAAAAAACAAAAAGTTAGAGAGTAGAAAAATTCAAAAGAATTGGCCACACTCCTCCAACAGATTCTCTAACCTTTAGCAGAACAGAATTCACACTGAATCTGGTTTATGAGTAAAAGACAAGTCAACTTTAAAGTGGATCATAGATGACAACATTTCTTTTCCATGTGCCTGCTTTGGAGCCATATTTCTGTTGACCACTCAAAACCTTCCTCTTGAGTATTCTGTGATATATTAGAACCAGGAATAAGGGATGTTAGTGCTGGAAGGGTCAGCCAGTGGTCTGCGATTTAATTCACATATCCTTTCTGTACCAGACTCTTAAGATCATTGAGTTAGCCTAAGAATTTTGAAGCTGTAGAATTCAAGACAGTACATTACAATATGCCAATATTACTATTCTCCTGCTCTGACATTCTCCACTGATGGACAGATGAAGGAGAAGGAAGGGCAGTCAGCAGTAACTGAGAGTAAATGAAACTGGAATATTATAATTCAGTATCATTTGAGTGACTGAATTGGCTGGCAGAGTGTTCTCCAGTTAAGGGTGAGGGAAGATTAATTCTGCACATGACACCACTACTGTGTTTATACAAGTCTACTGGGACAGTTGTTTGCCTTGAATTGTTTGCTTCATTCATTTCAGTCAGACAGTTGTGTTGACTGATTTTCCTTTTTGATGTATGAAATGACTGTGACAGAATTTACCATTTAATTTACACTAATGCACTGTAAAAACGATACATTAGTCAAATTGGATTGGCAGTTATGAAAATGTTTACCCCAGAACTAGACAGAAATATAATATTGCCTTCTACAGAAATGTAATGATATGCCCTGGATTCTGGGGAAATGTTCCAATTTTAACGATTTTACCACGTTTGAAAAATGTAGGGTCACTGATCCCATAGTAAAAATAAGAAGATCTGTGAAGTCCAGAAAAACATAGTTTTGTGTGACTCTGACAATCACATAATACAAAAGAAAAAACTATGATGAGATAAATTTTACTGAGTTTCATACTTATCAAGAGGTGTTTCTATGTTAAACTTTTGAGTCTTATTCTAGAAGTTCTTTAGGAACAAACACTTCAAATATATTCATAGAAAACCCTCTATATTTGTAATTTCATTCTTCCAATATTGATAGTTACTATGACAGGCCATTTCTCCACGTCCCATCCCATGATTCTCTGCTCCTATTGAACATTTGGAAATTGGTGGCATGAGCAGGAAAGTGAAGCAGTTTTTGAGATTATTGAATAATGCTGATTTTATAAAGAATGCTTTATTCCATAGTTGACAAACTTATAATGGTACCGATGGTTGGATACTACTCTTAGAGATGAAAAACCTCTTAAGGAACCTTCTGTATTCCATTCAACAATCTGTGTTCTTGTTCAAAGCAAAATTAATTCCTTCCAAAATTATCATATTACCTTAATTTTTAATCTTACAATAAGATTAAAAATTAAAATAATTAAAAATAAAATTAAAAATCGTAATTTTTAATCTTAAAATAATCTATCTGTGAGAATGGGAATTTTGGGTAGGAAAAAGTGACAGAAGATGGGACAAAAAAAGAATTCATAGAAAGACAAAACAGCATTTTTTAAATGGTGGCTACAAACTTCTGTTTCCAACTATGTCAGTTTACCTTAGGAAAACGTACTAGAAAGGCCAGATAAATCATAAGCAACATTGGACTGTGAGCGTTAGAAAGCTACTGAGGTAGCCATGACCTAGAAAATTAAAATAGAGAAAGAAACTCACTGAAGTGAGAACAATATTCAGCACATGCTTTTCTAGCCCAGTCATTTAGAAACTACTGATGAAGAGCAAATGTCTGAGAAACCAAATGTGGTTCCTAAGAGGTAGAAAAACCAGTAGATCTTAGGACAATGTCATAGGATTAAGGAAACCAGAGTTGGAATTGAGAAATAACAAGGCAGCTAGAATTTTAAGGACCAAAATCACAGAGAGAGTAAAGATTCAGAGAACAGAGCTGGATTCAGCAACAGTGTTCCCTTGCAGTATTTTCCATGTATAATAGGTAGATAAGGCAAGATGCTAAGAAGTCAAACAAAAGCTAACTGAAGTCAAAGCAAAGACTTAGTTGGCTCATAATGCTGAAGAGACAAAATTGGGGTACAGAACCTATGAAAGATTTGTGGCCCAATGGAAAATGAATGATATGAACTAGGACATTGAAAGTCTCTACATATGTGTGTGTGTCTGTCTGTGTGTGTGTCTCTGTGTTTGTGTGTGTGTGTGTGTCTGTGTGTTAGGAAGGTTGAGGCAACATCTACATTGAACCTTATAAAGAAGGAAAATGAGTATGAAGTTGGTCCAGTGACTGAGGTGATCTTCCCCTCTGCTCCCTACCTAAGAACAGGAAATTCTCTCCTCAAGTAAATACAGCTGACCCTTGAACAATGTAGGGGTTAGACACGCTGACTCCCTGTGCAGTCAAAAATCCACATACAACTTTATGGTCGGCCCTTCTTATCTGTGGTTCTGAATCTGAGGATTCAACCAACCACAGATCATGTAGTACTGTATTACTTATTGAAAAAGTATCCATGTATAAGTGGATCTGTGCAGTTCAAACCCAGGTTGTTTAATGATGGTAATGTTATTCAGATTCTCTACAACTTGTCATATCCCAAGTCTGGTATTCACTGAAGAACCAAGAAGACTACAAAGAAAAGGAGAATTAGAATAAAAAACAAAACAGAATCAGAATCACAGATGACCTAAACATTAAAGTTCATACATATTTTGGTAAATATTATCAAGTTCAAGAAAATAGATGACAAGGTGGAGAACTTAACTTGACAACTAGAAACTATAAACTGATTGAATTTGAACTGATAGAATTAAAAATTATACGAAATTTAAAACTCGGTAGTGGATTGGACACAGGCAAAGAGAGGTAAGTGAACTGGAAGATAGAGTAGTAACAATATTAAGACTAAAACATGGGAAACGAAAAGAATAAAAAGTACACAAAAGCGCATTTGAGACATATGGGCCACAGTAAACATTTTTATCATATGTGTAAACTGGAGTCCACAGAAAAAAGGAGAGAGAGATTGGGATGAAGACAATATTTCAGAAATATTAACAGCTGAGAGTTCTCTAAAACTAAAAAGAATATGTGGAGCCATAAATTCAATAAGCACTAAAGAATGCAACAAGAACAAATACAAAGAAAAGCACACTTAAGATCACCACAGTACAATTCATGAATAGTAAAGAAAAACATGACATCTTAAAAGCAGCCCAACGAAAAAGAGAGAGATTACTTTCAAAGGAACAATAGGATTAAGATTACAGCTTTCTTCTCAATGAAACTGGATACTAGAAAATAATGGAATAACATTTTTAAGTGCTCAAGAAAAGAACTGCCCATTGGGAATTCTAGAGGCAGAGAAAATGTTGTTTGGAAGGAAAGATGAAATAAGAAATTTGCAGACAAAGAAAATTTAGAAAATATGTTCTCAGCAGAACTGACTGAATTAAATTATAAAGAGAGACCAGCAGGCAGAAGGAAGATTATCACAGATGAAAATAAGGACTTTATAAAGAATTATGTATAACAGAAAGGATAAATAAGTGGATAAACCTAAATAAAATCTAACTGCACAAAAGAGTAATAATAAAATATATCAAAAATTAGAATGCATTAAAACAAATGGAAGAGGAAAAGTAGTAAAAGAAATTTAAGATCTCAGCATTGCTTGAGAAGCAGTAAAAGAGCTAATAAGTCATGGTACATGTGTAACTGCTACTTATGTAAAAATAACAAGCTAATACAAGGGAAAATGGAATTTGAAGAAATCTAAAAGGAAGAAAGAAGAGGAAAAAGAACATAACAAGGTGGGACAAATAGTAAACGAGGAGTAAACGGTCTATAAGAAAATACATTAACTGTAAACACTCAAATTAAAGGACAAGCATTATTGAAACAAACAAAAAACCTAATTCTATGCCACCTACAAGAGACAAGAGTCAGATTGAAAATCAAAGGATTCAAAGCTTATGTCCTAACAACAATAAGTAAAATTGAAGAAGATTTTTTAATGTTAACATAGATTTGAAAGCAAAAAGTATCACTGGCGATAAGGCAGGATAATAAAACCCACCGTTACTTTACAAGGAATATATTATAAATCTAAACTTCAATGCAATAGGTGAAGGGAAATTCCAAAAATCTAAGTAGAAATAGAAAAATCTAAATTACCTAGATCAGTAATATAGAACCACAACAACAAATCAGCAGATTAGAGAAGATCTGAATACCATCATTAATAACTTTGGCCTATATTTACATAAAAAACTGCACCAACAATGATGGAATATATATATTTCGCAGAAATTTTTAGGTGCACATGGCACATTTATAAAATTGACTATATTCCAGTTATAAAACAAGACTCCGAATAAGCAAGAAATTTAAAAATATATAACCAATATTTTACCAAATAATTGGATATTAAAAACATACTTCTGATCATTATGTAGGTCAAAGATAAAGTCACAATGGGAATTAGAATTTTATTAATTGAATGATAATGAAAATATGCCATAACCAAACCTGTGGGTTAGAAATAAAGCTGTGGTCACAGAGAAGGTTATGTATTCAAATTATATTTTCTAAATGTAAAAGGGAAAGGAATAAAGCAACTAGAAGATAACCTATAACCCTGAGGTAGGCAGCTCCTGAACTGTACCTGGTGGGGAAGGCAGGGCAGAACTTCAGGAGGCCAGCTGAGAGCATGGTGAACGCCACATCAGGAGCAGTCTCCAAGAAAGAGCATTTAATGTACAAAGGGATGACTAAAATATATTTAAGAGCTAGCACCCTGACTCCTCTTAAGGATGACTTAACTTTGCTGGGGAAAAAATAAGTGCTCGATGTAGAAGGTGAATAGCTTTACAATTCCCAGGAGAATCTTGGTACCAGGACCACACAATGAAGAACTTGGAGTCCCCGTGGCTAATCCAGCAGAGAGAAAAGGAGAAACAGATGCGAGAGAAACTAAAGGGAACTCGTGGTGCAGTTTGGTGCTGCTGCAGGCCCAAGTCCAGGTATGTGCTCTCTAGCTCCCCATCTTAAATAAAAGCCACCATGTTCCTCAGTCTTTCAGGTACTTAGAATTTCTCTTTAGAACCTGAAAATGGGGTCAGGTTTCCTGTCTGCATTGCTACAGTCCAAAATAGAGGCAGGATATTTGAAATAGTTCTCCATCTGGCAGAGGAGGCCTTGAAGCTGTGAGCCACTCACTGCAAACCAGCAGGACATGAAGGATTCTTGAGCAGATCTGAAGCTACTGGGAGAACTTTCAGGAGTTAAATCCCTTAGTATATACTGTACCTCCAATTCTCCCTCTCTGTCCAGTCTTCCTCCACTCCCATGGGGGCCCAAAGGGGCTAAATGAGCACTCTTTGACTTGTACTTGGTGGTCCCAGAACTTGACTTGGGCTTGGAGACTTCCATGAAAAGTCTGCCTTCCACCTACTGGCTTGGGTTTCTTGGTCTCTCTGCTCCAGGCTAATCCCTTCAACCTGCTTTTTCCATTTCTGCCAATAAGCCCCCTCTCCAGACCTTCCTAATTCTCTTCTGGGGTGGGAGGAGACTTACTGAAGGCAATGTTTATTTCTAGAGGGAGAGGTGACCACATGACCTCACAGTGGTCGTCCCCTTGATTACTCAGTTTCTGTCTAGATTAGTCGTGGGTGTCTGTGCACCCCAGCCTCACCCCCAGGAGGCTGTAGATCACTGTCCTTATCTCAGCCCTGAGCCTCTCTCTATCCTCCTTCCCTCTCTCTCCTTACCCTTCTTTACCCACAGACTCGCACGCTTTCTGGACCTCTGAGGAAGATAAGCACGTCACAGAACCTCTGCTATAGAACAAAACATACTGAAACAAAGCTATTGAAACAACAGAAAAAGAATACATGAGGATTGTTTTTCCTGAGCGTTCAATTACCTAGGGGACCTTCAGCAAACTTTGATTGATAAATCTAACCTTTCTTTCCTTGGCAATAGTTGATCACACTGTGAGGAAAACAAGTTAGAGAATGGAAAAATAATATTTGGATTTCAATGAAATAATAAAGATGCAGGGACTATCTTTGACTTTTTCAAGGTGAGAAGAGAGTTTACATTGTGATTATTGATGGCAGGAATCCCTTTTAAAACAGGGCCAGTCTGCATGATGCATTTAAAAATCAACCTTTTCAAATAGAGCCATAGCCCCCACAAGATTTCTTGATTTCTCTGGGGTCAGATAAACCATCACATTTCACAGTGGTGCCCTGTATATGAAAGTGATAAACATAATCTGGAAGCATGGCAGTGGCTAAAAATATGGAACTGGCAGCCACACGTTGAAATGATTTTTTGCTTTTAATTCATTGCATAAAATGCTAATGTCCAAATTCAGGCAGGTAGATCTTACCAACCATCAAGAGCTTCAACCCTGCTAACAGCTAAGTATGCACTTTTAAACCCTACTTTGACTGCTCCAGAAACTTACTAGGTTTCTTTAATGCCTCTGTTACTATTTCCTTTGTGTCATTTTGTTTTTCTTTAAAAACATAGCTGTGTGACCTTGGGGAAGTTATATTATTTCCTTGAGACTTGGTTGCCTTCTCTGTGAATACCTGGGTATAATTTTAGTATTGCTCAATAGAATTTTTGGTGATAATGAAAATATTCTATATCTGTGCTATGCAAAGCAGTATTCAATAGCTACATGGAGCTAATAAACATCTTTGAAATATGGCAAATGCAACTGAGGAACTGAATTTTTAATCTTATTTTTAAATTTGTTTACATATAAATAATGCCACATAGCGAGCATCTGTTGACAGTACAGATCTGCATAATATTTTAAGGACACTCTCCACTCAAAAACTCTACCATTCATTAACTCAATCTAAATATTTTTGCCCTCTGACAAACAGAAAATAATTTATGCTTCCCTTGAAATTATCTGTCAAGACCTTTATCAGTTTGGGGACATTATATTCTTAAAATTGACTTTGCTTTATGAAACTTTAATAATGTTGGAGCTCCCTGCCATTGGTATCACCTTTGTGATGATGGGAAATATTGTGGATGATCAAGGACCATTTCAAGAGATCATGGAGAGAAACCTCCTTCTGGATTTAATTTCATTATGAGGATGTCAAAATGCTTAATTACTTAAAATAAAACCCATACCATTTTTATGCTGTTATATTCTACATGTAGCTGGAAAAATGTTAAAAATATTTTTAAAGAACTGCACATCTATTTTTGAAGCTGATTTGTCTGTTCAAGGCTTGCTAGCACTTTATCCATCTCAGTACTACTTCACTTAGTAAACAAATGCAGTTGCCATAATTGCTGCATATGTGTCTGTGTTCCCTTCTAGGTTATATGTTTTTGAAGTTAGAAACTATATTTATATCACAGCCCCTATGTATAGCACAATATCCATTGCTAATTCAGATTGTGTTTTAAGATATGAGACAAAATTTAAGACTTTTATTATAGTCATAAACATCTAGCAAACCAACCAGAAAATAAAAGCTAATTTTCAATTGGTTGGCCAAGAACAAAAAAGAGAGGAATACCTAGTGCAAAACCATATCTCTAATAACTACTGTTGGATTTAGAGCACACACATGCTAACCTTATTTTAAAATATCTTCTTATCAAAGATTTGAGGTTGAACCTGAAAAAATTATATCAGAAGTGAAAATAATTATGTGGTCTGACCAGCCTGGATCACACAAAGTAAGTGTACACTATATATAAAGTAGATAAACTACGAGGTCCTACTCTATAGCACAGGCAACTATATTCAATACCTTGTAATAACCTATAGTGGAAAAGGATCTGAAAAAGAAAAAAAAATATATATATATATATATATATATCTGAATCACTTGGCTGTACACCTGAAACACAACACTGTCAATCAACTATACTTCAAGTAAAAAACAAAACAAAACAAAGTAAGTGTAAAGGGAAGTATAGTTTTATAAATTCACCTCTGATATCCAATGGTCCAACTGAAAGACAACAGAAACTACAACTTTCTAGGAGACAGGACATGGCTAGCAAACCAGGCCGTTACCCTCGGTAATGGTCATACCTGCCGAAAAATATACAGACTAGCCTACATTCATGAATACATAGGAATTCTTCATTTATCTGACATTATTAGGCAATGAGGTATTGTATGTTAGGAGAAGTTTTTTTTAAATGACAAATTTAAGAGGAGTTATTTTAACCTTCACTCAGTAATTTTTTTCTAAAATTAAGAAATGTATCCACTGGTGTATCTAATGTTTCCGTGATAACTCGGGGTCATCAGTTCAATCAACGTTTGCATGAATAATGCAAATGGAAACAAGACAGGCATGCTTAATGAAACTGAAAATGACATAGCACTGGCTGGAATAACTGATGAGAGAGCAAGAAAAAAACAAAAATGAAAACAAACCGTGATCAAGAAACAATCGGTCAAGTTCTGACTTTCTGTACTTAGTTTCAAAAAGAGACACCACAAATCCCAGCGAGAGACTCCAGCAGCATTAGCTGTCTTTCTCCTTTGTTTCCACCTTCCTTTCCTTTTCCTTCTACCCTAGATTGTTCCAGGAAATGTTTATAGCTGCTTCCAAGACAAATGCTAATACTTACTTTCTCTCACACAAACTTCACAATATGTCACGTGATAAATAGTGTGGAAGTAAAAGACAATTCATCACAGGGACATCTCCTATGAAAATAAAATTAGAAACTAGCTTCTAAACATGCAGAGAGAAGGGCGTGGTGTCAGGCACTAATTTCCTTGCAATTTCCTCTCCATTTCTAATAGACGTTCTTATTTACCAAGATCCCTTTTTATTGGTGTCCTATTCCAGACTGCTCCACTCCGCCCATCCTCATCCTGTAAAATACATTCACACTCTTTTGTGACCCTACTTATTTGCCCATTAAATAATCGATCATAGAACTGTCGGAATTAAATATAACGTGAAATTAAAATACTGGAGTCACTTGGAGGGTTTAAGCAGCTCCACCAGAAAATACTGGGCATGGATTTAAAGAGGCTGTGTGGGACTTGCTCTTGTCCAAGTTCTTTCTCGAGAAGTATCTGAAATAAGCCTAAATTCAGAGTTAATCAGATTGGCCTGCTTTCTCAGGGGGACTGGAATTCACTGCTCTTTCCCCTCAACTCCCTGATGTCAGTGGCACTTTCCACAGATGAGGTGGACTTCTCTGCCTACTGCAGAAGCTCAGTTCCCCCAGGCCCACTCCCTGTCTGAATCCCACCCTCGAGGCCAGGTGCCACCCTTCCCAGAACATTCGTGGTCTCATTTCAGTTTTTGACCTGCTCAGATTGAGTCCCTGTAGACTCTTTCTCAGCTTGAAACCTGATCTTCAACCCCTTTCCCTGACCTCGATGGTTACCTTCCTACTTTAGGTCTCAGGTGCTTTAGCTATAAAATGATATAGTTGCCCTTAATTCTAAAGTCTTCTTTCTAAAGCTCTACAATGTGGTGGCTCCTTGAAAATGTTTCTCTTTGCTGGTTTTAATTTTGTAGAGAATTAAAACCACAGCTACTCTAAAAGACAGTATGTTACATTGGATAAGGAAAGTGTGTTTTTGTAGTTAGATTAACAGGGATGGAAGACGACTTAGTATGTTTTAAGATACTCATGATCCATTCTCGTGAGAGTCAGGGGAAGAAGGGGAAGAGAGTTAATAAAATACCAAACCATTGTGACAAATTAAGTTAACAAAGATGTAGCTGATTAGTTACTACTTGAATAAGCCACACATATCCAATTCAAGTTTTCCTTTATTTTTCTAAGAAGGGATCCCAGTGAACTGAGTCCCATGTTCAGGAACTCCACGCTCAATGGCTTAGTCTTTAAAAACTGTTATGTTGCTGGAAGAAGAAATATTTCCCATCAAGTCCTAATTGATGTTTAGCTATCACGCACATTTGAAATAAATTTATTACTTTGCCTGATCTCAGTGTAATACATTCCAAAGGGCCAAAGAGCACACGAAAATTTATGGAGTCTCCATCTTCTACACTAAAGTGTGCAATAAATTACATAATATTGGGCCGTGAAATTCACAAGCCATAGAAACCACACCATTAGCAATGTATACA
Organism: Mesoplodon mirus; assembly: GCF_964341445.2. Taxonomy (NCBI): domain Eukaryota; kingdom Metazoa; phylum Chordata; class Mammalia; order Artiodactyla; family Ziphiidae; genus Mesoplodon; species Mesoplodon mirus. Next base: position 93,569 of record NW_028295057.1, read on the forward strand.
GTGGTAAACAGCAGGTAATGATAATGATATAAAACAAAATAGACTGTGTATGTTGGCACTGATGCCAATAAAGCAATCATTAAATGCATTCATGTGCATCTACGCTAGGTAAGCTCTTTGAGGGCAATTGCTATGAATTCTACATACCTGTCAGGATATTATATAGAGCCCAGTTTCTATGGCCTTTATTCAGAGACGCTGAGAAACAGATACTGTGGGTAAATTCAGACCTTTTCTCAATATAGAATTTGGTCAACATGCATTCTGAACAGCAAAATTTCACACTGCTTTCAATTTTCCTACAGTACTTGCCACCTCAACAAGTGCAGGATTAAGTATAATGGATTATAAGAAGTTAGAAAGGAAAGATGGAAGAAAAGAAGGAAGGTAGAAAAAAGTTGCGTATGGAGTACATCAACATTTACGTAAAGAGTGGACCTAAAACTAACCTGAGGTTACCCTAAACTATTAGCGTATGATATAGAAGCGTAAATGAAAAATTAAAAAAAAAACAGCAAGGAAAACTCAAAGATTCTTTGTTTTTTCACTTTACTGCATATACACGTCCGTCTTAAACAATCTATATGCTTATATCCAATAAGAGAGCATTGTTTTGCAAGGCTATTTGGGTTCTATCAGCATGTAAAGGTCGGACAACTCAACTTTAGCAGAGTTAGCCTTCAGGTGAATAATTGCTTCTTTCAGGTTGTGAGCATTTCAATTTTCCAGAAATGTTTCCCAAAAAATGAAAACTAAAAGAGTCCTAGGACAGCGTCCTTTAGAAGTTTTATAGTATCAAGGTTTTTGGAGGAAGAGTATTCTTGTCGATTATCAACACAATGATTCCAAGCAGGTCAATTTATGCTGAGAATATTATATAACAGAACCCACTTCACCTCCATTATACTGACAATGATCTTCCTTACTTCAACCTTGTGCTTCTTAGTAAAGTTGAAAATACTGAGCCAAGAACAGACAGTGACAATGCCAGAGACTCAGATGTACCTATAGGTGCCTTCAGACAACATCGGCCACCCAGGCTAAAGTCCTGGTTTTAAAACATCCCAACATGAATGAATCTCAAAAACCATATGCTGAGCAAGTGAAGCCAGATCAAAAGGGCACCTACTGTATTATTCAACTTACATGAAATTCTAAACTGGGCAAAATTCATCTCTAAAGATAAAAATCAGATCCGTGGTTGCCTTGGGGTGGGAGATGGGGATACTTTTGCAAAAGCCTAGGAGGAAACTTTCTAGGGTTTTAGAATTGTTATCGATCTTATGGGGGTGGTAGTTATACAAATGTGTACATTAATTAAAAGTCATTGAACCATTGACTAAACATGTCTGCATTTTATTGTGTGTAAATGATACCTTAATAAAGTTGATTACAAAATGAACCAAAAACAAAACAAAGAAGAAGAAAAACCTCTCAAGACCTCAAAGGAAATACACTGTTTTCTTCCAGGGTACCAGATTGGAAATGAGGCACTGGTCTGTTCTACCCTCAGATTATCCCAAGGATTATCTAGTCTATTTTAAAGCACTAGAGTCCCCTATCAGAAAAACTCACCCCATGTTTAATTACTTTGATTTCTTCTCTGCCTCTTCTCCCACACGGTGAAGTCATTTATGGAAGAAAAACCAGCTTTTTCCAACTTTGCATCATCACATATTCTTTCCAAAGCTACTATTTATGGAATAAAATTTGGCTACACTTTGTAAAAATCTAGTTTTTTGAGGCTTACAAATCTTAACAGTTAACCTATTGCCTCCTTTGGAATTTGGAAAAGAAATTAGTTTGAAAAAGAATAGCTGAGATTTGACATTTTTGTGTTTTGTGATTTTCTCTTCCCCTAAGAGAGAAGTGAGTAGGAATGAGAAACACATACATAAAGAAAAAACAAATTATCTTGCTGCCTTTGCATGGTTATAATTTATAGGAGGCCCTTTTCAACAATAATCTATTATCAGAATCAATAAAAATAATCTCCATGAAGGCCAGGCCAGGATACTTGTCTCTTTTTCAGCAGATTGCAATACAAACCACATTCATGGATATGCTTCTTCCTGATCTTTGTAATACTGTAACAGCTGACCATATCCTCATGCCTCTTCACCTTAACTTAAACCTGGATTTTCATTAATGACCTCACATTTCCTTCTCTATCACTTGGTTGTCGGCCTCTTTTCCAACTCCAACTCCAACTCGCATTTCACTCTGGAACCAAAGGAAGACTCACACCTTCCTGCTTTTTAGTGGTACCTCAAGGTCATTACCATATTGTGATCACCCTGAAGAACAGCCAGACAATTGTTATTGCAGAGCCATCTGACAGTTTGTAGCTCTAAAAATTAACTAAGGACCACATTTGTCAAAAATACCCTAGTTTAAGATTTTGGTAATATAGCAACAGTAATTCCGAAGTCATTTATGACGATCAGTGTGGGAAGCACCCTCCTTCGGGAAGATCCTTTGCCATACAATACACTTTCCCTGTCAGGTAATAAGGAAGCACGACCGTGGAAATTAAACTTTTGTGGAAAGAAATACGTCGCTTTGAGAAGGCTTGAAGTTCATACATTTTTCTTGAATTAGATTCCCCATTAATTACATTATCCACAGAGAGGTAATTATCAGAATTATGTAAGCAATTAAGGAGATGCTACTCCACATTCTTTCAGCTTGTTGACCTTTCTCACTTTATTTCATGTGGCTATCTGAAACATCAGTGATTTTCATGTCTTTCTTTTTTTTTAACAGATTTCTGTGTGTGTGTGTGTGTGTCCCCATGATGAAAACATCATTAAAATAAAATATCATGAACAGACTCTTAAGAAGCAGAGTCTACTTAAAGTCCTGGAAAATGTGAAAGCACTAATATTCATGGACAACTCTACACTCTGAACGCTACTCCAAATTTTATTGATCTCTATTTTGTCTAGGAGTTTTTCAAATTTTCTACCATGATCATTTGTTAGTTTTATAATTACATAATAAAGGCATTACATCATACAATCTTTTGTTATCCATTGAAGTTTTAAAACTATTCCTTTCCTTGTCCTCAGCAGATATGTCATAGATTATTAGTACACAAGCAAAGACTTTCAACGTAACAGTACTTTATAGTGAGAAGAACTATACTGAGCTATCTCTATCCTAAGACAATGCACTAGGAAAGCACTAGGAATTCTTAAGCACTAGGAATACAGAGACAATCAAGGGGCAAGTTCCTTGCCTTCGAGTATACATAATCATTATAGCAAATGCTTAAATAGCACTTAGTATATAACTCACCACAGCAGTCTTATTATACTCCTTTTAAATAGGTGAGCAGAGGAAGCCACAGGGAAGTCATAGGGTAAAGCCAGAATTTGAACCTAGGTAGACTAGTACACTGTCCACGGCTTTAACTACTATGATAAATATATATATATATATATATATATATATATATATATATATGTCATATATATATATATATAACTCCAAGTATTCTGAAGTTACAAAACACTTATCTACCAAAACTCAAAAAGGAGCACACAAAATTGCATAGAAAATAAACATGTAAAAGGTCATAAATAAACCACAATATAACCTGCTCCACATAATATACTGACTGCAGTGTCCTGGGCCTCTCCCATCCTTAGGTAGCTGGAAATTACAACAAAATAATACTTTTCACTTTTGGAAGCCACACTATCTCTCATACCAACCAACTAATTACTTCCTTATAGAGAATAGGAAATTAACCTGAATATCAGAAAAAAAACATATATATATATATAGCATTACTGATGTAGAATCTTTATTTAAAGACAATAACTTCAATAGCAGAGGGAACTTTACCACTGCAGGCTTCAGATAACCTCTATATTTCTCAGATTTTATGCTAAATCATAAAATGCCATATTGTGTCTGAAGCTATTTTTTCAATAGTCCATTTTCTTAAATGGACTAGCAAAGCAGTAAATACTGAGGAACATTTTGGCTCCCAAATCCTAAAGCCATTCTGATTATGCCTGGGTCATCATGGGGACATCATCGGAACTACCAGAGGACTGGCAGAAATACCAGTGGTCTGGCCAGCTTATAAATTAGAAATTATACAGAATCCAAGTTTATTTTTTTGTTAAGTAATTCCTATGAGGTTTTTGGGATGTCAATGTAAAGTCCTTTGATGTGTAATCTTTATCCATTAGATAGGGAACAATGCCAATCCCCATCATAAATACGTTCCCAATCTGACACTGAAAATCCACTGTAGGGCATAGGACCTGCAAATAGGATATGAATCACACACATCCATCCACTCATTCAGACAATCCACAAATATTCATTTTTAAGTCTACTATATGCCAATAATGTACCGGGCTCTAAGATGCTAAACCATGCTAAATGCTGAAACAGACATACTCAGATCTGGCCCTCCTGGAACTTATGACCTACAGAAGTGCCTTCATTGTAAATGGTCAGGACTCAGCCAATGCTATTATCATCAGCAGGTGACCAAACGATAGAGCTTGCTTTCTAAACAAGCTCCACACTCTTTGCTTTCAACATTTTTGCTTTCCTTCAAGCCACATAATCCAGTGGTCAGTTTCTCCCAGTTAGTGAGGTTTGGGGAAAATGTACCCAGTGAACAATTCCTTGTGGCCTCACTCTTTCCTCACACTCTCCTCTGTGCTCTTGAGCTAAAGAGACCTGGATTCAAGTCACTTGCTCTAACCTTATTATTTTAAAATAGGGCTGCTCCTGCTTTGAGGATTTCCACGGGATCAACACAGTAGCAAAGCAGCACTGAATCAGAAGCAGGTAAATTTCAAAATGACAGCTCTAAAAATATCCACTCTCCTTTTGTTCTCCTCCTATCCCTTTGCTCTGAACACCTCTGCTCTGAGGCTTTGCCTTTACCCTTCTCTGATTACTGCGCCAAAAGGGTTTCCAAGAACCGGGAGTATTTATGGTTTCACTTGCTCCCAAGTCCTTGGTGGAAAAGGATGCTTGCTTTCTGATTCTTACTAATTCCACACTCACATTGTTAACACAAAAATCATCATTTAAAAAAAATTTCTTCAGCTTCATATTTCATCTGGGCCAACACTGAAAGAATATTTTCAAAGAAACAATATCCTCTCTCCTTTGCTCTTCTGAGTTTCACGTTTTTACCTCCAGTCTCATTTTCAACCCTTATTACGGGATGCATCACCAAAATAGAAGAAAGTTCTTTCTGCTTTCCCTGTACCAGCCAATTATTCTACTTTGTTCTGTCTCTAACGAACAGAATGCGAAATCAACACAAAGCCTGATTATGCGACCTCTTCCAAGGGAAAGGTCTGAGAGTTGTCTATTTACTAATGAAGCTCAGTGTGTATTAAGGGTTGACTGAAGCAATCATCAGGAATTTTCATCCCTTAAATTAGTGTTTTCCACCAGAGGCACATCGTTCATTTCAGATAATATAACTTTTAAGTTCAGGATACAACTGGACAAAAGAAAAGAAAAAAAAAGTAACCAACACAACATCTGCAGTAATAACACAGTAACAGCTATCATCCTTCCCTGAGGAATTCAGCCTACTTTATGGACACAATTTAGTACAAACTCATAAGAAAGCTAACAAAGCCCAAAACCACTTCACAAGAGTGTAGAGAGGTAAAGGTCAAGAGTTATTACTGCCAGGCCCAGCAGACAATGGCACCTACCGGAAAGAGCACAGGACGGGAAAACCTGGAAGCCTGTGTTCCAGTTTCGGTTATTCCTGTAAGCATTGGTATGATCTGAGTGAACTCAGCCTGCCCTGCTTTTTCCGTTTATAAAAACCTACATCATCCTCTCATTAGAATGAAATGCCACATCTGAAAAGTTGCAGATCTCTTTAGGAAAGAACCAAAACTCATGTTTCTAACCAAAATGGAATAATTCAGTCAATGGAGACATAATAAAAATCTGCCATAAAGCAACTGTTTACTTGAAATCTATCTTTTGTGGTGTATTTATATGGGTAAGGAGTGTAAGGATATCATAAGTAGAGTTACCAATTCTTCCAGAAATCAAGGTCATTGAGTTCAGATTCCAACTTTGACCTTGACCCAGGCTTACAGAGATGTAACATGTGCCAATACCTCATATCCACCATACATGGGAGAAACAAGGTATGCAGACAGATCTTCTTCTAAGCATCCCATATGTAGTGGTTTTAATACAGGGTTTCAGATTCGTTGCCATTCTTCACATCCAGACATGGGCATTTCCCCTTGAATTTGGGCAGGCTTTCCATGGCTTCAAACAGTAGAGCAGGGGTCAGTAAATTATGGCTGGTGGGCCAAATCTAGGCCTCTACCGGCTTTTATAAATGAAGCTTGATTGGAACACAGCCATGTTCCTTAGTATATGTATTGTTTGTGTCTGTTTTCACATCACAGCAGCGGAGCTAAGTAGTTGCAAAAGAGACTGTATGGCGTGTAAAGCCTAAAATACTGACCGCCTGACACTTTAGGGAAAAAGGTCTCCAACGCCTGCAATAGTATAAAGTGATGCTATGTAACATCTAAGACTAGGTCATCAAAGGTCATGCAGCTTTTGCATGATTCTCCTGGAATGCTTCAACCCTGAACGCTCATTCTTGGGATACTCTATCTTGAATCCTAACTACCACGTTATGAGAAGTCCAAGCCACATGGGCAGCCATCTATAGGCACTCCAGGCAACAGTCCTTGTTGGGCCCAGTCTTCAAGTCATCCCATCTCAAGGGCCAGACATGTGAATTAAAATTATCTAGATGATTGCAGCCCCAGCCATTTGAATCCTCCTGAGCTGAGGTTTCAGACATCAGTCACAGAGTAGAGACAAGCCATCTCCTCTGCGTACTGTTTGAATTGCTGACCCACAGAATCTGGGCACATATTAAAATTTTTGTTTATTTCACCACTAAGTTTGGACTTCTTTATTATGTAGCAATAGATAACTACAGCACTGTGTCTGTACACAGGAGATCTACATTTCACAGAGCACATACTTTTATTTATTTATTTATTTTTTGCTTTAAAACAAATTTAATCAGTTATACATATACATATGTTCCCATATCCCCTCCCTTTTGCGTCTCCCTCCCTCCCTCCCTATCCCACCCCTCCAGGCGGTCACAAAGCACCGAGCTGATCTCCCTGGAGCACATACTTTTAGATGTGAATGTTGACTGCTCAATTTCTAAGAAGAACGTATACACACATATAGGTACAAAATAGTTATGTATATGTAAATATTAGACCTATATAAACTAATCTATATTATCCATAAAATGAGGGGCCCTTGATAATGGCTAACATTTCTTTTCAGTATTTATTGTGTTCCAAGAACTGATAAATTCTTGCATTGTATGAATTTTCTCTTTTAACCCTCATAGCAACTCGCTGAGAGAAGTAATGTTATCTCTATATTATAGATGAGAAAACTGAGGCAGAAACAGATAACATGCTCAAGAGTACTCAACAAGTAAATTTTAGAGTCAAGATTGGAACCCAAGTTCTCAAGGTTTAGATCCCTTACTCTTAGTCACCAAGCTATATACTGAGTAAGGAGATGAAAGCTGAAGCCATTACCTCATGCTCAAGAAGTTAGACAGAAACTTAGCAGGCATGGTTGAAAGAAAACAGGACTTGGAGTCGTAAGTCCAGAGCCTGAGTTATGAAATGAATTCTCCTCTCATCTAGATATAGGTTTGTTTTTAGAAAATGAAAAAGATCACTGCATATTTTGATGGTTAATTTCTGTACTTAATGATTACAAAAGAATGGAATTTTACCAGGGAGCTATTTTGCAATGACATAACTTATTGATTCAAAATCAAACCTTTATTATAAATTCTTGATTCAAAAGCAAATCTTTATTAAGTCTCCGTTGCATCAGAAGTCTTTCCCATTCTTCATTTCTTTTAAAACCCTTTCCTGTCTACTCCTGGCCAAAGCTTGAAGCCTAATTTAGCATTTGGAAATAAAATAATGAAATAGTCATAACACAGCAATTCCAATGCCTACTGAAATGGAAGCTCTAAATAATTTTTCAGATAATTTAGGAAATTAAAAATATTTACATCATAGATGCAAAGAGAGAAGTTACTTGTGTAATAAAATAAATGGTGAGACAAAAAGTTTCTGGTCAAGTAGATTTGTTTAAATATGAACACTAATTTGAGCTCTATCCCGGTGCTAAAACCCAGTGACAGGTTGCATACAGTTTCTAAAGGGATAGTTCAGTGCATTGGGTCAAATTCATGCCCTAAAATGTGGTATTATTAGTAGTACTAGAAGACAGAGTGTGACTGTCTTCTTTGGGACATAGATAAAGACCCCAAGTTAGACAATATCAAGGACAAGTTATGTAGAATAAGATATTATCCCAGTCTTTGGAACATGTCATCCAGGATTGAACAAGAGGTAGATTTATTATGAAGTACATGAAGCCAGAGACAGTAAGCAATGAGTGGTAGTTGGTTAAAATAGACAGGTTTTAGAAGTAGAGGCAGGGATGTAGAAAACAAACTTAGGGTTACCAGGGGATTGTGGTGGGGAGGCTAAATTGGGAGATTGGGGCTGAAATATACACACTGCTATACATAAAATAGATAACTAATAAGAACCTGCTCTTCTTATTAGCACAGGGAACTCCACTCAATACTCTGTAATGGGCTATTTGGAAATGACTCTAAAAAAAAATAAAGGTGGATATATGTATATGTATAACAGATTCACTTTGCTGTACACGTGAAATTAACACAACACTGTAAATCAACTATATTCCAATAAAATTATTTTAAAAAATAGGTTTTAAGAACCATAGTCAGGGAGCAGTGTGGATTGGAAAGACCTGGCAAGAAATATTTCTGCATCCTCAGACAATGCTCCCCAAGCTGGCTATTGCAAGGGTGAGCATTTAAGAGATCTTTGACCTAAGGAGGACAGGAGATTAACAATCAACCCCAATGTGCATGAATTATTCTCCTCTGTGTTATCAGAAATCAGATGGCATCCTAGAGCAAGGGTGAGCAGATCTTTTCTGTAAAGGGTCAGATAGTAAATATTTTGGATTTTGTGTACCATACCTCTCCGTTGCAACTGCCTATCTGCTGCTGTAGCACAGAAACAGCCATGCACCATACGTTAATGAATGGGTGTGGCTGTGTTCAAGCAAAACTTTATGTATAAAACCAGGAGTCAAGCGAGATCTGATCAGTGGGCCAGAGTTTGCGGACCCCAGTTCTGGGTCAGTGTTCACAGCTGAATGAGTCATGAGGCCTTAAGTTCCAGTTCTCATTGTACTACTTTCTACCTGGGTGAACTTGAGTTCATCCTTCTATTTATATGGGCCACTATATTAGTCAAGCTTCTCCAGAAAAACAGAACCAACAGCATGTGTATACAATGTGCCCATATATATTGATAGATCTAGATCTAGATATCAATATTGATACCTAGATCAATATCCATATCTATATAAAGATAGAGAAAGAGAGATATTTTAAACAATTGGTTCACACAATAATAGAGGCTTGGTCAATTCAAAATCTGCAGGTTAGGCTGTCTAGAGACTCTAGGAAGAGTTGCAGTTCAATTTCTGTAAGTCTTCTGGCAGAATTCCTTTTTGCGACAGGGAGGTCAGTCTTTGTTTTATTAAGAGTTTCAACTGATTGGATGAGGCACACCCATACTATGGAGGATAATCTGCTTTACTCAAAGTCCAACACCAATTTAAATATGAATTTCATCCAAAAACACCATCACAGAGACTACCCTGGTGGCACAGTGGTTAAGAATCCGCCTGCAAATGCAGGGGACACAGGTTTGAGCCCTGGTCTGGGAAGATCCCATGTGCCGTGGAGCAAATAAGCCCGTGCACCACAGCTACTGAGCCCGTGCACCTAGAGCCCATGCTCTGCAACAAGAGAAGCCACCGCAATGAGAAGCCTGCACACCACAACAAAGAGTAGCCCTCGCTTGCTGCAAATAGAGAAAGCCCACGTGTGACAACGAAGACCCAACGCAGCCAAAAATATCAATCAATCAATCAATCAATCAATAAAAATTGTAAAAAACACGAAAACACCATCACAGAAATATCCAGAATAATATCTGACCAAATAACTGGGCATGGTGGCCCAGACAAATTGACATAGAAAATTAACCACCTAAGCCATAGTTTTGTCATCTTTTACTGAGAAATTTGACTTATCTGAACTATTTTGATAACTAGAAGATACCGTCTAGAGGTAACACCCTCAGGGTTTTACATGGTAGGCAGCAGAGGGAAAGAGCCCATTTGTCCAGTCAGATGACACCTAAAGGATAAAATTCTGTCTTCTCTTTCCAACCCACAAGGATGAATGCCAAAAATACATCACTTATATCTGCTTTAGCTAACATAGGATAGGTCTGGAACAGACCTATGCTCCCAGTAAGCCTCATGAAATGCTATTTCATTAAGGGGAGACTTTACTTGCTAAGATTAGAAGCAAAAGAGGGTGGTGGATGAAACACTGCCCAAGGATATAAGTTCATGCAAGGAAGCAGGAGAGAGAATGGGTATCCGAAGATGTGTGCTCTAAGCCAACACTAATTCCACAGCATCAGGTTATAATTCAGGGAGCACAAGTGCTGGGGGTTTTTTCCCCCTCTTTTTTCCCCCAAAGAGGGACAAATCAAGCATACTGACAAAGGAAGAGCATTAGTTACCACAGATAAATTCCTTTTTAGAGGTGATCTCGCAAATAATTTGGCTCAGTGTAGACTATGATTTGGTTCCAAAAACCATAAGCTAGAGCATTTCATTCCAGGTCCCTCCTCAAATATCCATGATAGGTAGAAATTTGGCATCAGTAGTTCTTGAAATCTCCCCAGGTGATTATAATATGCAACCAGGGCTGAGAATCTGGAGATGTAGAGAGAATTTAAATTCAACTTTAGTTAAACAGTAAAACAAGCTCTGACTCTACTGGCTGGAGCTAGAAAAGGATATGCATTTACTGGGATGAGAAGATAAAGAAAACCAGGGAGTAAATCAAATGCTTTACACCTGTGCTTAGCTAATTGTTACTCAGATAATTCAGACAATCTTACAGCACCTGAACCCTGAAATTCCTTAGTTCTGTTTAAAAAAAAGTAACTCTTCAAGTAACTGAACTCTGAGAATCATGTAAATCATAAAGAAAAAGAAGAAATCTTATTTTTTGAATTAGTTGATTTCATATATACTGTTTCACTTTCATGATGTTAACTAGTTAGCTTTCTTTCCATTTTATGTTTGAGGAAAGTAAGGCTTTAAAAATCTCAGTAATTTTCTCAAGGTCACTTGTTAAGGGTGTGGTAGGGAGCATAATGGCTCCTAAAAATGCCCTCACCCTAATCCCTAGAACCTATTAATATGTTCCCTTACATGGTGAAGAGGACTTTGCAGATATGACTGAAGTTATAGACCTTGAGATAGAAAGATTATCCTGGATTACCTCATGGAACAAATCTAATTGCATGAGTCCTTAAAAGTAGAAAACCATTCCCAACTGTAGAAAGAGAAAGAGAGAGATGTCCTAATAGAAGCAGAATCAGAGAGATTCAACATTTTGGGCTTTGTAGGTGGAGAAAGGGGACTCTGAGTCAAGGACTACAAGTGACCGCTGGAAGCGGATAAAGTCCAGGGAACAGAAACACCCCTAAGAGCCTCCAGAAAAGAATGTAGCTCTGCCAACACTTTCTTTTTCTTTTTTAACCATCTATATTGGAGTATAACTGATTTACAATGGTGTGTTAGTTTCTGCTTCATAACAGTGAATCAGCTATACGTATACATATATCCCCATATCTCCTCCCTCTTGCATCTCCCTACCACCCTCCATTCCCGATCGCACCCCTGTAGGTGGACACAAAGCACAGAGCTGATCTCCCTGTGCTTTGCGGCTGCTTCCCACTAGCTATCTATTTTACATTTGGTAGTGTATATATGTCCATGCCACTCTCTCACTTCATCCCAGATTACCCTTCCCCCTCCCTGTGTCCACAAGTCCACTCTCTATGGCTGCGTCTTTATTCCTGCCCTGCCCCCTAGGTTCTTCATAACCATTTTTTCTTTTTTTTAGATTCCATATATATGTGCTAGCATATGGTATTTGTTTTTCTCTTTCTGACTTACTTCACTCTGTATGACAGTCTCTAGGTCAATCCACCTCACTACAAATAACTCAATTTCATTTCTTTTTATGGCTAAGTAATATTCCATTGTATATATGTGCCACATCTTTATCCATTCATCTGTAGATCCTGCCAACACTTTTACTTTACTCAATTGAGACCAATGTCAGACTTGTAAGGTAATAAATCTACATTGTTTTGAGTCACTATATTTGTGGTCATTTGTATGGAAGCAATAAAAAACTATTACAGGGGTCCTACAGGAGCCAGGCTATATATTTATACTTAAGTATTTCTGAAATGAATTTAACCTTGTGATTGACAGCAGCTTCCAAGGGATCCCACCACACACCTGAGGCAAAAGCAGCCTAATACAAAGCAGTGACAGCAGCAGGTCACTGCCCCACACTTGGGGTAGAGGGGGACTCGATCTACTGTAGCAGCAGCATAGCCTGAATGGGAACCCATCCTCCTGTGGCACTAGTCCCATCAACATTAGTCTAATCTGCTAGCACCTGCTGCGCCAACAGGCCCAACATATACAAACCCTCCAACTCAGCAGCATTAAGTGAGCCAGACTCAGTGTTTCCTGAAACTCATATCCAAAGGCACTGGAAAGCCCAGATATCACCTAATGTTATGAAAACATTAAAAAAAAAACAATAACAGAAGACTGGGAACTTCAGAAAGAAAAGGGGAACAATGGAATGGGTGAAAACAAATGGGGTATATATAAGAGACTATCATTAGCCTCATGAGTTTCTTAAATACTATCTGATGGTCAAAGCAAATATTATGACACCATCTGATGTGGTTCTCAATGTAGAGAAAGGAAATACTACAGAAAATCATACTTTAAAACTGGGGAATATTAAGAGACTAAATGGAAGTAAAATTTTGGAACTTCACTTGAAGTAATAAAACACTGATTCCAGTAGGCTATGGTAAGTTACATATGTATACTGTGATGCCAAAAGCAACCACTAAGAAAACTATACAAACAGTATACACAAATGATTATAAATAAAGTAAATTAAAATGGACTTATTAAAAAATGTTTAAGTAACCCACCAGGCAAAATAAGAGAAACACAGGATTGAGAAACTAAGGTAAAAGACAAAACAAAAAATAAAATGGTAGACCTAATCTTTAACATAGCAATAATTACATTAACTGTACATGATCTAAATAACCAAGTCAAAGACAGAGATTGGAAGAGTAGATTAAAAATTCACAAGCATGATCCAACTATATACTGTCTATAAGAAGTTTACTTTAAACATCATGATATAGGTAGTTCAAAGTAAAAGGAAGATAATGATATATCATGTGAATGTTAATCAGAAAAAGTAGGAATGGCTATATTAATATCAGATAAAGTCGACTTCAGAGCAAAGGAAATTATTAGGGGCAAACAGGGTCATTACATAAAGATAACAGGAATAATCCACCTAGATGACCTAATGATACTAAATGTGTGTGCACCAAACAACAGAACTTCAAAATACATGAAGCAAACACTGAAAAAAGTAGTAAAAGGAGAAAATTTTAAATCCACAATTATTATTTGAGACTTCAGCACAGCAATTTATAGAACTACCAGAGAGAAAAATCAGCAAGAATATGGAAGAAATGAAAACATCATCAATCAATAGGATATAACTGACATTTAAAGAACACACTCAGTAATAGCAGAATACATATTCAAGTGTCCATGGAATATTCACTGGACAATACAAAGAACCTTAGCAGATTTAAATTGTAATGTGCCTAAGTGTTGGATGCTAAGACTCAGAGGATTTCTTATTTCTTTCATTTATATATTCATAAAAAATTAGCAGATTTAAAAGAATTAAAATCATAGAGTATGTTCTCTAGCCATAATGGAATCAGACTAGAAATCAATAACAGAAAGACAACAGGAAAATCTTCAATCATGTGAAAACTAAACATCACAATTCCAAATAACTCATGGGTAAAAAAGACAGCAGCAAGGAAATATTTTTTAATGCATAGAATAAAAGAAAATGGAGATATAACAGATCAAAGTTTGCAGAATGAAGTGAAAGCAATGCTGAAAGGGAAGTTTATAGCACTAAATTGGGAAAGAAAGTATTTCAAAGCAATAATCTAATTTTCTATATTACAACAGTAAAAAAGGAAGAGGAAAAAAACACTAAACAAGCAGAAAGAAGGAAATAATAAAGATGAAATAGAAATCCATGAAACTGAAAACAGGAAAATAGGGGGGAAAAATCAATGAAACAAAAGGCTGGTTCTTGGAAATAAACAATCAAATCAATAAAGATCTAGCAAGACTGATAAAGATAAAAAGATGGATGGCACAAATCACAGATATCAGAAATGCAAACAGGGATACCATGACATATCCTGCAGGTTAATGAGGAACAAGTTGTTATGAGCAAGTCTACACTATAAATTCAAAAATGTAGATGAAATGGGCCAATGCTTCTACACTCAAAACTACCAAAACTCAGCCAAGATGAAATAGATAATCTCAATTTTCCTGTAACCATTAGAAACACTGATTTTTCATTTAAAAACTCCCAAAAGGAATATTCAGGCTTAGATATTTCACTTTTACCCAAGACATAAAGAATTAACACCAATTTTACATGATTTGATAAGAAAGAGAAGTAGAAGGAACAGTTCCTAATTAAATTTATGAAGCCAGTATTACCTTGATACCAAAACTGGACAGGGATAGTATAGAAAGAAGAAAACTACAGACCAATATTTTTTATGAAATTGGCTGTAAAAATCCTCTGCCAAATATTAGCAAATTAAATCCAGAAATATACAAAAAGAATAATATACCATGACCAAGTGGCATTTATTCTAGTTATGCAAAGTTGGTTAAATATTTGAAAATCAGACAATGTTATCCACCATAACCAATAGATTAAAGGGAAAAGTCATGTGATCCTATCCAATAATGCAGAGAAAGCACTTGACAAAATCCAATCTCATTCATGATTTTAAAAAAAGAAGGAAAAAGAACTCCAAGCAAACTAGGAATAGAAAAGGAACATACTGAAACTCATAAAGATGATCTACAAACAACCTATACCGACATTATATTTAACTGTGAAAGACTGAATGCATTCTCTGTAAGATCAGAAACAAGGCACGGATATCTGCTCTCACCACTTTTATTAAATATATTACTGGAGGTTCTAGTAAGAAAATAAAGCAAAAATAAATAAATACATACATTTAAAAGTTAAATTTTTAAAAAGTTCATTTAAAAGATAAAAGGACTATTCCTACTATGTTGAATAGGAAGGAATATATCCTACTGAATGTTGAAGAGTAATATATCCTATTATATTGCCTAAGGAAAAGTAAAACTGTCTGTGTCTGAAGATGAGATGATAATCTAAATGGAGAAAATACCAAGGAATCCACAAAAAGCTTGAGAAATAATATTAGTTTGTAAATGTTTTAGAGTACAAGATCAACACAATTTTATCACATTATATATTAATAACAAATGTGTAGAAGCTTAAATTAAAATATGTGATGCCATTTACAACTGACCTAAATAAGTACTTAAATACAAGCCCAAGAAGACATTTATAGGACCTCTATACTGAAAATTACAAAATGCTGATGAAGAAAAATTTTAAAGTCCCAAACAAATAGGGAGACATACCTTGTTCATGGATTAGAGAACACAACATAATAAAGATGTCAATTCTCCCCAATTTAAGAGGCTTAACACAATTACTCTTAAAATGCCCTCAAGGTTTTTGCGGATATAGACAAGCTTTTTCTAAGATTTATATGGTAAGAAGAGGCTGAAGAATAGCTAAAACAATTTGTAAAGGAAGATTAAAATGGGAGGAATTAATCCACCCAATTTCAAAACTTTGCAGTAATTTTGGAGGGTAGATACATAGATCAATGGAATGGAATAGAGAACCCAGAAATAGACTGACATAAATACATTTAACCTGATTTTGACAGCAGTGCAAAAGCTATCAAGGAAGAATAGACATTTCAAAAAATGGTACTGAAACAGTTGGTCATCCCTCGACAAAAACAAAAAATGAACCTTAACCTAAACCTCCACACCTTACACAAAAATTAAATCAAAGTGGATCATAATCTTAAATGTAAAAGCAGGACATTTTTAGAAAAAGAAATAGGAGAAAATCTTTGGCATCTAGAACTAGGTGAATAATTCTTAGACTTGACACCGAAAGTATGATCAATAAAAGCAAAAACTAATAAATTGGATCTCATCAAAATGAGTTAAAAATGCTTCATAGAAGATCCTTTTAAGTGGATGAAAACTCAAATTACACAGTGGGAAAACATATTTGAAAATCCCATATGAGACAGATGACTTGTATCTATAATATACAAAGAACGCTCCAAACAACTTAAAAAAATCCAACTAGAAAATAGGCAGAAGACAGGAACAGACATTTCATGGAAGAGCATATACACATGGCAAAGAAGCACATGAAAAGATGCTCAACATCATTAGCATTAGGGAAATGCAAATTAAGACCATAATGAGATATCAGAGAATAACTAAAATTATAGTGACAACATCAAATGCCGGCGAGTACGTAGAAAAGTTATATCACGTCACTGGTGGGAAAATAAAATGGTTTAGCCACTCTGAGAAACAGCTTGACAGTCTCTTTTAATCCTAAAAGTAGATTCACCCTACAACGCAGTACTTGTACTCTTGAGCATTTATCCAAAAGAAACAAAAACTTAATTAAGTTCCCACAGAAACTTACACATAAATGTTCATAGCAGTTTTATTTATAATAGCCAAAAACTGGCAACTACCCAAATGTCTTTCAATGGATGAATGTTGAAACAAATTGTGATAAAATCTTATGATAGAATACTACGGAGCAACAATAAGGAACAAATTATTAATATATGCAAAAATTAAAATGAACTTCAAGGGAATGATGCCGAAGAAAAAGTTTTTAGAAGCCAATCTCCGAAGATTAAGTAATTCATGATTATGTTTACATATTATTCTTAAAATAACAAAACTGAAAAAAAAATAACAAAACTGTGGAGATGGAGAACAGATTAGAAGTTGCCAAGGGTTAGAGATGGGGGTAGAAGGTACAGTGGGGAAACTTTGTGAGGTTTTTGTGGTCCCAGTACAAATAATACAGCACTCTTGGTTTTAATCCCTAAAGATTTTAAAAAACAATTCCTAATAAGAGTTGTCCAGATATTTAGCAATGGCAGCAGATTACAGGTATAGCTCCCCAACATGACAACTTCAAAAGAGATTGTACTAATTCAATGCATATGTTAATTTTAAAAAGGCCAGTCACAGTACTTAAATGGTATATATCTTAACGATATTTTTCTAAGTATCTAGCTATACCAGATGGACTAGCAGGATTTTCTGTACATTCAATCTTATTTAAGACAGTAAATCTTATAATAAGAGAGTTAAAAAAAGAAAAAGAAAAAACAACACACCTCAACTACAGTTGGATATTCTCATAGGAAGATGAGGTGAAAAAAGTAGCAGTGGTTCAAAAGCTTAAGCAGTGGCACCTAAATTTGGCTGCATATTAGAATCATCTGAAGCACTTTTTAAAAACCCTCACACTGACTGTTGGTCATCCTAGACCAATAAAATAACTTTAAATCTCCTCAGACGATGCCAGTGTCTAGCCAGAACTGAGAACCAGCAGACTAAGCAGAAGGGGATGTTTCTACAAAGATTTCTTAACAATAAGTCCTTTCACCCAATCAGATTTACCTTCCCACAAAGGGGTAAAGAAGGCTAGATGTTGTCCATACTTGCTTAGCTTTAATTAGCACTTGTGACTTGCCCAAATCCTAGATCATGTTTCCCCTAAATTTCATGTTATTCCCTAAGTTTTTCAAACCCAGGGCTAAGGGGTTTGCCAGGATGAGATTTTAAGTGTTCACACAAGGGAAGTCCCTGGCAAACCAGGACAGTGGTCACTCTACATTGAATTGTAAAGCATCCTAAGTAACCCTGCCACTGCTCCCAGATACTAGTCTGTGCCAACCAGTGGAGAAAAGGCATTCTCCATTACTACCACGGCAAATGCTGCTGTACTTGCCTTGGCTACTCCCTATCTTTTCCAGGCGTCACTCCCCTTCACCTGCTGGTGGACGCTTTGGCCAGCTGACAATGCAGATATTTTCAAACTTTAAGGTGAATAAAAATCATATGGAGGGCCTGTTATAACAGAGATCACTGAGCCCCTCTAGAGTTGCTGATTCCATAGGGCTGGGATAGGGCCCTAAAACTTGAATATCTGACACATTATCAGGGGACGCTGGTAAAGCTGGTCAGGTTGTTACCGAATGCAGGTTCGTGTGTCTGAAGCACAGTGAGGCCAAACAAACCTAAAGGTTGTTCATGACATTTTTTTTTTTTTAATTCCGTATATATGTGTTAGCATACGGTATTTGTCTTTCTCTTTCTGACTTACTTCACTCTGTATGACAGACTCTAGGTCTATCCACCTCATTACAAATAGCTCAGTTTCATTTCTTTTTAGGAATAAAGACACAGACCTACTTGAGAATGGACTTGAGGATATGGGGAGGGAGAAGGGTAAGCTGTGACAAAGCGAAAGAGAGGCATGGACATATATACACTACCAAACGTAAGGTAGATAGATAGTGGGAAGCAGCCGCAGAGCACAGGGAGATCAGCTCGGTGCTTTGTGACCGCCTGGAGGGGTGGGATGGGGAGGGTGGGAGGGAGGGAGATGCATGAGGGAAGGGATGTGGGAACAGATGTATATGTATGACTGATTCACTTTGTTATAAAGCAGAAACTAATAAAAAAAATAAAATAAAATTAAATTAAATTAAAAAAAAAAAAACCTAAAAGTTGGAGTCTGGAGAAGAGAAAGGTTTATTGCAGGATCGAGCAAGGAGAGGGGTGGTCCGTGTTCCAAAACCCCTGAAATCTCCAAAGGATTTCAGCAAAGCATTTTTAAAGGCCAGGTGAGGGAGGGACATCCCAGGGCATGTGATCAGCTCGTGCACAATCCTCTGACTGGCTGATGTTGAGGCCACAAGACAGGTAACATTATCCATCCTTAGGTGCCAGAAGGTCTGGGGGCTACATGCTCATGATCATCAAAGAGTTCATTTCTTCCATTGGGTGGTGGTTTTTAGCATCTGAAAACTCAAGAAATATGCCTGAGATACTATTATCTGAGTACTTCAGAGAGAAACTACAATAGAGGATATGGGGGATGGGTCTGTCCTAGGAAGGCCCCATAGGGTACTGCTTGGTTACAAGGTGACCATACTTTGAGAACCACTGCTCTAGTGGCTTGGAATGTTAAGAAAGTAATGGAAGAATCCCTTCCCAGATCTAGATTCTAGTATCACCAGCTATTTTGGTGGGAGGAAGGGTAAGTTTTGTCCTTGCTTGGACTTCTTGTTCATTTATATCGAAGCCTATTTGAGGCAGTGCACTCGGCAGTCCTGCAGATCTGTCTTTTGCTTCAACAGTGTTTGGAATGAACAGACCCAGGGACGCTCCTTGCTCCAGCCCCCGACCACCCTCCAACCTTTCTTCCTTTTGCAACCTTTGGAATCAGACACTCAGCTATCCTCAGCCTCCAGGACAGGCCAACACCAGTTTTTGAGCTTAGCTCCTTATCACTGATCAACCACGAGTTCCCAGGTTCGTCAGAATTATTCCACCGAGGTGGAAGCCGCCACCCACCGCCTGTTCAACATGCATCTGTGGACACTTACCTCTCTCTGAGCATCTATTTCGACAGCAACAATGGGACTCTGGACAGTATGGGCCACATTTTTCGCCAACTGGCTAAGGAGAAGTGTGAGGGCGCCCAGCGCCTCTTGAAAATGCAAAACCAGTGCTGCGGCCGCGCCCTCTTCCAGGAGGCGCGGAAGCCTTCTCAGGATGAGTGGGGTAAAACCCAGGATGCTGTGGAAGCCGCCATTCTTAGGGAGAAGAATCTGAACCAGGCACTATCGGATCTGCGCGCCCTGGGTCCTGCCCGTGCAGACTCCCAGCTCTGTGACTTCTTGGAGAGCCGCTTCCTGGAGGAGCAGGTGAAACTCATCCAGAAGATGGGCGACCACCTGACCAACCTCCGCAGGCTGGCTGGTCCGCAGGCTGTGCTGGGCGAGTATCTCTTTGAAAGGCTCACCCTTGAGCCAAACAGGAGTCTCTGAAGTCCAGCCGCGTCTGAGGAGACCCTCTGGCGTCAGAGCTTCTGCCTGAAGCCCCGCTCTGCAGCCACTAGGCAGCTTTGTAACCGCCCTGGAGCCCTCTCCCAAGCCTTGGACCAAATGGAAACAGTAACGTTTTTTGCAGAAGGAAAAAAAAGCCTATTTGAAATACAAACACAACAAAGCGAAAAAAAGAAATATATACATATATTCACGTTCTTTTAACATATGAATTGCCCCACTTTATCTGTGTGAAATAAGTTTGTTCCCATTATTGGGCTGGTTCTCAAGCTTTGCTGCTCGTTTGAATTACCTAAAGAGCTTGGAAGAAAAACATTGGTGTCTGGGTCCCAGCCCCAGAGATTTTGATTCAGTAGGTCTAGGGAGGAGCCTGGGCACGGGGAGGTCTCAGAGTTCCCCAGGTGATTCTAATGTGCAGCAACTTTGTGAACCACCTCTTGGCTTCAATGCAGCTAGTCATCAGATATTAAATCTAAGACACATGGACTACTAGTGCGTGAGCTCTGTTGCTAGGTGTATTCCATTTTCTTCCTCCTGGAAGATTCGTGCCAGGGAAAATGATTGATAGTTGTGTTACTTCTCTGAAATGGATGGAAATTTCCAATTAGCGTGAACAGGGGAGGGTGAATGGGTGAATGCAATAAGGTGTATCATTTACGTATTGCCCTATGTGTATGGCTAGAAGCTTTTGCAACTGAGGTTTCATGCTAATGGTAATGCTTGTCCTCCTAATGCAGCTGTAAACTTTATAAGCCCATAGGTAGACAGCATCACAAAATATTTACCCCTCCCCACTGGCCCACTCTCAAGCTTCACTCCCGTTCCCCAATACACAAATGTGCATCAATGCGCTTGAGACCAATATCAACATACTGACCTTCAATTCTTCTACTTTGCAGCTTCCCTCTTATCAGGAGATGTCAGCATTTAGTGCAAGGACAAATGCTTGCCTCTTGAGGAGTAATGTAGACAAAGCCTCCAAGAGACAAATAGGCCTCAGGGAGGGGGAAAAAGTCTTTCAAAAAGGTTGATGCCCAGAGGAGGCATTTTCAGTCATCTCAGCTTAGAGGTCAAATATCCAAAATTAAAAAGGTTAAAAAAAAAGAAGAAGAAAGCAAGGAAGAAAAGAAGGAAACAATTTTCTTATCTCATAGTAATAAGGCAGTTTTCCTTAAAAAAAAAAGACTTAAGCCTTAAATTCTCTTTCCTAATCAAAATGTGCTTTTCCATCTTTAGACTATTCCTCTTATATCCTGTATTATTCATGATGTTTAATTCTTGAAATAGCACATGGCTGAAAACAGAAGCTAACCTCTTGTTCACTATGAATTAAATCTTCTTTTCCTAGGACCCGTCTACAATGTACAATTTGGGGTTGGCCAACATTATTTTCTCTGAAATACGTTACAGCATTTTGCCTTTTCAATATATAGTTATACAATACATTGTTAACACAACATATTTAATATAGTCAATATAGTAAATACAACTATAACACACATGATATGATGCCACTTTGGTGGTTTTCTTCATCCATGTAATTCTGAAATTTGACAGTATAGTTTTCATATTCTAATGAGCTGAGTATTACCTTTGCAAGGATAGAAAAATAAAATAAATTCATAATATTCTTGTGTGGTTTGCCCCTGGGGTGGATTACCCTAATGGGGGGATATTTGAGCCTTTCCCCAAGTCATTAAAAATCCTCCAGCGAGCAGCCCCTTGTCCTCTCCAGGGAGTGGGGGGAAAGGATCTTTAATCATAATAATCCTGGGGGGAGAAGCCGGTAGGATCCTGGGACGTCGTGCAGTTAGTTGTCTGAAGATTCTTCAATCACTATGTCAAGTGACACAGATGTTTCTCTTTCTTCATATGATGAAGATCAGGGATCTAAACTTATCCGAAAAGCTAGAGAGGCACCATTTGTCCCCATTGGAGTGGCAGGTTTTGCAGCAATCGTTGCATATGGATTATATAAATTGAAGAGCAGGGGCAATACTAAAATGTCTGTTCACCTGATCCACATGCGCGTGGCAGCCCAAGGCTTTGTTGTGGGAGCAATGACTCTTGGTATGGGCTATTCCATGTATCAAGAATTCTGGGCAAAACCTAAACCTTAGAAGAGGAGATGCTGTCTTGGTCTTGGTGGTGCTTGCTTTACTTAGACATCTCATATTGAGGTTATATGTTTATGTTAAAAATAAATTCTGTGGGTCGGACAATAACATAGTAATTTGAATATTGGCTTCCTTTCTTGTAGGCTTGATTTGCCTAGTGACTAGTTCACTCGCTAGGTCATTCAGGGGAGTCAGATTAGCAGAAAAACATGTCACTTTTAAATGCATTTGATAGTGGTACAGTGTCCACCTTCTTAAACTCTTCTGATAAAATTGCTTGTAAAGAGGACAACATGCCAAACCTGAAAATGCTCCCAGTTGTTGCAGAATATCATATGCTTTTGATGTAATGTAGGAATCCTATTTACCCCAGTTAATTTAACTCTTTCTGACTGCCTTGTGGACTGAGTACTGTTTTTAAGGTCTGGTTGGCTCTTGAAGGACCCTTTCAGAACACTGCACGGAATAATTATAAACCTCCCAGCAACTATGTGTGTGTGTTTAAACCAAACCTAAAGAGCTGGTAACAGCTGCTTTGAAGTAGTATCTGTTTCAGAATCATAGTTGTAAACATGAGAATAACTTAACTGTAGATCCCCGTTTAGCTGTTTTGTAATTGCAGAATTATAGTTTGCTGCTGTTATATTAGAATAATTTTTAAATGGCATTTTGAAATAGAAATGTGTATTTTAAGTGCTAATGCAAAGGTAAATGAAAAATACTTTTTAAATGTGTGCAGTCTGTTTATTTTCTCTGAAAGAATCATAAATGTTAAACTAAATAAATTGCCTGTAATGGAAGTGATTTATGAGCAAGCTGGTTTGGTCAGACACTATACAAACTTTGGTATACTACAGAATGCTTTGTTGTACTTGTGAAATTCTCTCGTCTAACCTGAATTTACATTCCATGGTGATAACATGGTAAATGTAGTGTTATTAAAGTAAGTGAACACACACACACAAAAAAATAATAATAATAATAATAATCCTGGGGGGAGAAATCTCGGAAATAAGACATCTGCTTCTGTGCCTTGTTGTTTTGCAGAATAGCAA
The DNA here is from genome assembly GCF_964341445.2 of Mesoplodon mirus. Taxonomy (NCBI): domain Eukaryota; kingdom Metazoa; phylum Chordata; class Mammalia; order Artiodactyla; family Ziphiidae; genus Mesoplodon; species Mesoplodon mirus. The sequence goes on from NW_028295057.1 coordinate 117,152, forward strand.
TGATTGCCTTAGCAGCTTCTATTGCCATATGTATACAATAAGTAAATGAACAGAAAATTGAATGAACGCATAAAAGAAGGATAAACCCACCCAGCTTAACAAACCCACTCTCTCACCTGCTGTGCCCTGAAACATGAAAGAAAGAATCACGGGATCATAAGGATTAATAAAATAACAGTCTCTGTTAACAATATTGACAGGAGGTATAAGGATAATTTGTCTGATGTGGGACCAACAGCTTAACTAACTGCTTAATTCTTTTTTTTTAAGGGCAATTCATTCATTTATTGTTTAAAGATTGCAAGACAACATCTGAATTTTTGTAGCACAATTTAAATGTTTTACAGAGTAAAACAGAGTATAAGCAGAGTATAATAGCAAAAACAATTAGTTTCCAGTAATATCTATATCTCTATTCAGAATTAAGTCTTCCACAGACATGTAACCTGGAAACAAAAGCCTGTTACAATAAGCAAAGCTTCAACGGAGTGGCTACTTTTCGGGCCAGGGAAAGGTTCATCCCTATAGGAGGATGATGTGCTATGTAAAATGGCTGCAAGGTCACAGCCTTGAGGGCGTTGGAAGTCTAGTATCCTATTCCACATTAAGTAGTTCAGGGAACTTCAAACGTCCGTTCATCTGCAACCAAGCTGGCAACCTTTAACTGCTATTTCAAGCAGGTAAGAAATAAATGAAAAGAAATCCCTACATTGATGTTCCTTGATTTACACTGTTAAATGGTTCATTAACATGTAATTCTGGCTAAGAATTACATTTGAGACTCCTTGCCCAGATTTTGGTTAACAGTACAAATCTTTCAGAAATTCATGTTTTTATTAATCAATAATTTGTCAGCTAGGATACGTTCAGGCATCAGCTGCAACTTCAAAATAGGTGCACTGCCTCAGCGCTTTGGAAAGACATAATCTAAAACACTAATAGCAGACAAAATATCTGTTACTAGACAGCATGTGTGCAGGACAGCAAGACAGAAACATATTCATATGTGCCGCGGACCAGCCTCAGAAAGAGGATTTCACCGCCCAGGGTCAGAAGGGACGGGGTAAGGAACTGAAGTAGCACCGACGAATGGGGTCAGAAGGACCAAGACAACTGATGGTTGCAAGGCAAGTTTTATTATGCTACAGTTGCAGATTATATAGACTAGAAAAGGGAAGGTTGCCAGACGGTGGTTTACATTATCTAATGACTGTCTCGGCTCAAGGTTAACTTCCCTGGGAGAAAACCCATAAACCCAGAATCATCCAAAATAACCTGCACGTGCAGGGTGGAGACAGATTGGCTTGTCTCATTTTCCATTCTTTCTGATTTCTGGGCCCTGGTGATTTATCTCCCATGGAATGGAACAAGGAGGGGAACAAGTAGGGACAGTCCCTTCGAGCAGCGGCGGCATGCCTGGCATGTCCATAGCCTGCTCTCAAGGCTGACTGCTTCCCACAGGTCCTCCTTTTTTATTTTTGAAGTTTTGCTGCAAAATAATTCCATGAACCTTAGTGCCGAGAGTAGTATACTGTTGCATGAGGATACGAAACAGACATGAGAAGATTATTATCAATAATAGGCAAATTATGGCCAGGGTAATAAATCCTGACAATCCTCTAGTAATCCACGACTAAGGGTTTAACCACTTTAAATGATCCAGTAAAGTTTGAATTACATCTTCTGGTGAAATATCATCAAGATGTGCATTTTGTATATCCTGAATTTCAGCATTTAATTTCTTAAGATCAAGACTAATATTATCTGACCAAACACTCAGCAGATGCATTTTTACTTCTTCCCATTCCCAAACACAGTCATTGTACTTGTAAGAAATAACACAAATCCACGTATACTTTGCATGACAAGCTAAACGCATCCTCAATTTTAATGCTGCCATCTGATCTCCAATCCTCAAAATTGCATTTTTAAATTCATCTAACTTGTTATTAATCTGTAAATCTATGTGACTTTGTAAAGATTAAGCAAGACTGGTATTTTGAGATAATTGATTAGCAAAGTGAGCATGATTAATACTCTGTGAAAGAGCAAGACGGGCAGTAGCCGCGGTAGCAGACAGAGCAGCCAAGGCAAGTAAACTTACTATTAGCCACCCAATAAAGCGTCTCCTTCTCTGCAAGGCTTTGGAGAGTTCCACCCATGCCTGTACTCCCGTATCTTCATACCAAGGTTCTCTCAGATGTACAGGCACCATAACATATATGGGTTGCCTTAGTATAAGCACAGATTGTGTTCCTGCAGAAGGGAACATACAACTGCTAAAAATACAATGAACACAGCTAATATTATATCCTCCTTTGGAAGAATTACCAATGTTAATAGAACCAATCAAAAGTGTATATGGAGGAGCAACACAAGTTATAACAGGTGTATTGGAATAAGTTAGAGCTAGTTTCCATATATCCCAGTTCTTTTGAAATGTGATAAACCTATCTATGATGGGAATAGAAGAGAGAAGAATTGACCCCTTGGTATGATCTGTAGTACACCATATTTGGTTATTATTCCAAGATGCATTGCAACATTCAAAATTGGATCCAGCAAAGTTAATGGTCATAAAAGGAGGAAATTGAGGTTTTGATTTTCTGTTAAGAATAGTAACCTTATGTCCAACTATAAGTATCCCTTGTCCTCCAAGTAAATGCTTCATACAGAAATAATTTCCTGAATCTTCACCTGGAACCTTGGCTATAGTAATAGCGGAATCCCGAAGTGGTGAGGCATATGAGATTCGACCTCTAATATTAATAGCTTGCCCATTTTTATACCAAATGATGGTATCCTTAAGATCCTCTCGTCGGCTGGTAGCCGGGCCTGTAAGAGTCATGTTGGTTCCTGTAAAATGAAGGTTCATGAAAGCAAAACAGTGTAATAAATGAGTGATAACATGTTTAGTAGCTTCTCGGGTCTGTGCTGGAGCACAGAGGAAACCAGAATAAGTATCAATAGTGACATGAACAAATTGTAATTTCCCAAAAGACGGGATATGAGTAACATCCATTTGCCATAAATGACTAGGTGATAATCCACGAGGATTAACACCATAATGTGGAACAGGAAGGTGAGGTAAGCACTGTGGGCATTGCTTAACAATTTGTCGGGCGGCTTCACGAGTAAGGGAAAATTCTTTGCGTAACGTAGCCGCCGACTGATGGTGTAAAGCATGCGATTGCTGTGCTGCTTGTGAAGCAGTTTGATCATAACTTACCATGATATGAGGGTGTCCAGGACATGGACCATGAGTATCAACAGTATGAAGATAATGAATGCAATACCGTAGCCATTCTTGACAGCATGACGAACGGAAAGGAGGAGGACGGTAAATTGGGATATGTCCTGCTTTAGGGAAAAGAGATTGAGGAGGAAGAGGAACTTTAACTTTATTTTTGGGAGGCAAACACACAGGATAAAGATCACGTGTAGATCGAGTTAAAACATCTGCAGTCGCATTAAGTTTAGACAATGGACCAGTCAAGTTAGAATGAGCACGGATATGCAGAGCTGCAACACGACCATCGTGGGAACGAATAAGCTGTTGAAGCAAACGAAAAGAGGATGATAATTCAGGGTCATTAGTATGTCCTCTGGTCGCAGTCTCCAGAAGAAATAATAAGCTGATAAGATAGTTACTATCAGAAAACAAATTAAAAGATATAGAAGGCAAATGTTTAAAAGCCATAATGACAGCATACAGTTCAACACGTTGAGCTGAAGTCAAGGAAGTTTGTTTAATGAGTTTGGTTCCGTCGTCAATGATTACAGTAGCCACTCCTGAAGAAGAACCGTCTGTAAAAACCAAAGGTACATGAGGAATAGGCTGTTGCCTAATTATAGAAGGAAAGATATAACAGTTAACTTTGTCGAATTGGATCAATTTATCAGCAGGGTAATGGCATTCCAAGGTACCTGAAAATCCTGCAAGAGCAAGACCCCATTCATTACTATGTTGAAAAAGCCAATTTTGTTGACTAACTGAATAAGGGATAATAATTTGAGAAGGTTCTATACCCAGAAGTTGTAAGCATCTAGTTCTACCTTGCATTATTAGCTTACTACTAAGTTCAAAATAAGGGTTAATAACCTTAGAGGATGTAGTTTTCATATGAATCCATTCAATAATTCCAACAGTTTGCCATAAGATGGCAGTAGGCACATGAGGTGTTGGACAAGCAATTAAAGAAATTGGCAGGTGAGTATGCATTCGAGTTAATTGTGCAGAGCTGATAGCTCTATTAACTATTTGTAAAGCTTGAAGTGCTTCTGGAGTCATAGAGCATGAAGTAGAAGGATCTGAGTCACCTTTAAGAATATCAAACAAAGGCTCTAATTGAGCAGTAGTAAGTTTTAAGGAAGGCCTTGGCCAATTAATATCTCCAAGTAATTTTTGAAAATCCTTTAATGTTTTTAAATTATCAACTCGAATTTGCAGTTTTTGAGGCCTAATGGTAGTGTTATCAATATATTTTCCCAAATAGAAAAATGGAGATTGTCTTTGAATTTTTTCTGAGGCAATGACCAAGCCAAATGATTGTAAGGATTGTTGTAAAAATTGAAAAGCAGTCTCTAATAAAGAAATATTATCTGTGGCTAAAAGTATATCATCCATATAATGTATGAGATATAACGTTGGAAACCTTTTTCTCACAGGAGTTAAGGCCTGAGCCACATAGTTTTGGCATAATGTAGGACTATTTGCCATGCCCTGAGGCAATACTTTCCATTGAAATCTCCTCATGGGTTCCTTAAAATTTAAGGAAGGCAAGCTAAAAGCAAAATGTTTTCTATCTTCAGGAAACAAAGGAATAGTGAAAAAAACAATCTTTTAAATCTATAACTAAAAGATGATAATTGTGTGGTATGGCTGTTGGAGAGGGTAGGCCTGCTTGAGGAGCTCCCATTATTAGCATAGTTTTATTAACAGCTCTTAGATCCGGTAATAACCTATATTTTCCAGATTTTTTCTTGGTAATAAAAATAGGAGTATTCCAAGGACTATTGGAAATTTCTAAATGCCCTAATTGTTCCAGTACTAATTGTTCTGCAGCTTCTAATTTCTCCTTTGTGAGGGGCCATTGGCCCACCCATACAGGGTCATCACTCAGCCAAGTAATTGGATCAGCAGTGAGTGGAGGAGAATCCAAGGCCCCTAAGAAAAACACAAACCTTGTCTATCATTTTTTATTTTCACATCAATAGGATAGACAGTTCCTTGTTGATTTGTTCCCAGCCCTTTTGTGGGAAGAAATCCTTGATCCAACATCATATTAGAGACTTGAGAATTTGGACTATAAAGTAATACTCCCATTTCTTTTAATATATCTCGGCCCCAGAGGTTTAAAGGCAGCCTAGGCAAAACATAAGGCTGGAAGTATCCTGAATGGCCCTCACTATCTTGCCATAATAATAACTGACTACTTTGCATAGGAGAAGAACTCTGTCCTATTCCTTGAAGTTCTGTAATAGTAGGACTAACGGGCCAATGTTTATGCCAGTGAATCTGTGTCATAACAGAGACATCAGCTCCAGTGTCTAACAAACCTGAAAAAACCTTTCCATTAATGGTTCATTTCCTTTCTGGACGTTCTTTCCCTACCTTCTGAATCCAGTAGGCAGCATTAGATGATCCAAAAGCCTTTGTGTCTCTCTTTTGATGTTGTAAAATTTGTCCATGAGGTACAAAGGGCAAAAGTAGCAATTGTGCAATTTTATCCCCAGGAGAAATCATTATTATATTTTTAATAGTTTGTGCCATGATTTTTATTTCTCCTTTGTAGTCACAATCTATGACTCCTGGCATAATAGTTAAACCCTTCATGGTGACACTACTTCTTCCCAATAATAGTCCCATCAAACCCTTGGGTAAAGGTCCATAGATGCCCGTAGAGAAGGCCTGAGGACCCATTTCAGGAGTTAATACATATCAGGCAGAGGTACTGTGGTCCAGTCCTGCGCTTCCTGCTGTTTCTCTGGAGAGCAAATATATGGAATGTTTTTGTTTTTGGTTAATGTCTGATTGATAGTTTGAGGAGGATACACAGACATTGCCCCTATTATCTGTTGGGGCCGGGGAAGGCCCCGGGAGGAGTTTCCCAACAGTGGTGTTCCATCCTTGTGGGCCACTGAGCGACAATCTCATGCCCAACGTTTTCCCCTATTGCATTTAGGGCATAAACCAGGGATTTTCTGACCATCTGGAGGGTTTTGAGTAGGGAAGGAAGGACCAGGGTTACAGTGAAAAGATCTACATTCTCCAGCAAAATGACCTGCCTTTCCGCATTTAAAACTAGTCTTTGTTCTCTTTGGATTGTTTTTAAACCCCACTTTAGTTAATGCTGCAGCCATAGCAGCACCCTGTATATAAGCAGGCCCAATGTCTGCACAAAGGTGAATGTAATCCTCCAATGTTCCCCGTTTTCTCCAAGGTCGAATCGCAGCCTGACATGCATTATTAGCGTTTTCAAAAGCAAGTTGCTTAACTACAATTGTACCAGTGAGTCCATCCACAATGAGCCTCCCCACCGGCTGTAACAATCTATCTACAAAATCAGCATATGGTTCATCAGGTCCCTGTCTAATTTTTGAAAGATCCTCAGTTTTGTGTGTAGAAGATAACTTCCTCCAGGCTTGTAATGCCAAATGATTTATTTGAGGATAAGCAACAAAGGGATAAGTTAATCGATCTTGTAAAGAAATATATGGTCCTTCCCCAATCAGCAGATGATAATCAACTGGAATATCATGGGTAGCATTCTTTTCTGCTTGTTCAGCAGCCCGTTCATAAAAATCAAACTTCCATATTAAATAATCTCCACCATTTAAACAAGCTCGTGCAATAGACTGCCAATCAGCAGGGGGAAGAGCTTCTCCTGTAATAGTGTCAACCATAGCAGTAGTAAAAGGAGCAGTGGGCCCATATTGAGCACAAGCAGATTTTAAATCTTTCAAAACTTTAAAAGGAAGAGCCTGATGCTCCCTAATAGCCTGTTGAGGATTATTAGGATCAGGTCTTTCCGTGACAGGACAACAGAAAATAGGATCTTCTCCTCGTTTTATTGCTGCTTGTACAGCACGTTGCAAGGGACTGAGCATTTTTAAAGATGGAGAATTTTGAGGAAGACAGTCCTTACTAATTTGCAGCTTTTGCACTGACTTATCTATTATAGCCATTAGAAAATCATCCTCAGGATATTTCTCTCTTTTATGTTTAAAAGCCTCATCTGTTAAGTCAAAATATTCCTCTTCATCTGAAATATTTAAATTGATTAGCTCTTTCGGTTTAGGAAGTGGCCACACAGTAGCTGATAATACAGTCTTTTCTTCTGTCAGAGGCTTATGTTTTTCTAACTTTACATTCAAATCAACACTATCATGAGAAGAACCTAAACATATTTTTATCAGATTCCACAAACTAAATGTAACAACGGCAGTATGAGTAGGCCCTCGAGACTCATAATAAGTTTTTAAATCTTCTCCAACTTTCTGCCAGATTTCTATGTCACAGAGCCGCCATCAGGAAACCAGGGAGATACATCATGGATATGCTGCAAAAATTCAGTCAACTGTGAGGTAGAAACTTTATTACCCCGAGCTTGAAGCATCAAAAGTAAAACCGGAGCAAATAATTCACGCTCCTTTGAGCCCTTTTGCCCCATCTTATTTTACTTCTGACTGTTGCCTTATGCCTCTATTAGTTTCACTTTTACTCGTGTCCACACATATTTTGCATAAGGGTTCTCTTACCTGCACTTTCTTTCTCTTTTCATTGGCTTCACGCTTCAGGTCCCTGTTCGGGCGCCACTTGCCACGGACCAGCCTCAGAAAGAGGATTTCACCGCCCAGGGTCAGAAGGGACGGGGTAAGGAACTGAAGTAGCACCGACGAATGGGGTCAGAAGGACCAAGACAACTGATGGTTGCAAGGCAAGTTTTATTATGCTACAGTTGCAGATTATATAGACTAGAAAAGGGAAGGTTGCCAGACGGTGGTTTACATTATCTAATGACTGTCTCGGCTCAAGGTTAACTTCCCTGGGAGAAAACCCATAAACCCAGAATCATCCAAAATAACCTGCACGTGCAGGGTGGAGACAGATTGGCTTGTCTCATTTTCCATTCTTTCTGATTTCTGGGCCCTGGTGATTTATCTCCCATGGAATGGAACAAGGAGGGGAACAAGTAGGGACAGTCCCTTCGAGCAGCGGCGGCATGCCTGGCATGTCCATAGCCTGCTCTCAAGGCTGACTGCTTCCCACACATATGTTGGCTTGTTTAAGCCTCAAGCCCTCGATCCTTTGAGGAAATACAATAATTTCATTCCTATGGTTTTCAATACCAAAAACTCAACCTCCAGGAGGGCTAAAGTCTAATTTGTACTCCAAACCAAGTAGCAGTGCAGTTCGCTACTACTGAGGCTGAATCCATAAAGACTTCAAGACCACGACCAGAAGACAAGTTATTATATATAATACCCTAGAAGGCCTGAAACATAATTATCATATACATAGCTGGTCCTTCAGAGCTTTTCACCTATAACATGTTTTTTGATGAAAGTTATTTAATGTACTGGAGATAACTGTGACTTACTGATCAAATATTTGAATACTTATACTTACCTGGGATTTCATTTCTGCTGAAAGAAAAAGGAAGAACAGGACTCACCTAAAAAAAAACAATCTTTAGAAATGAAAGTAAAAATCTTATCACACACTCTCACTTTTGGAAGCAGCATAGAGGGGCAGTCAACGGTAAAACACTGGTGAAATAGGTCAAAACTCTAGGCCAAAAATCCATTATTATTATCGTCAGTGACAGTACCACAACTCTGCCCTTCATAATTAATAAGCACTCCTAAGAATCTTCATTTGGCACCAGATGATGTGTTGAAGAGAAACACTCTGGGAGGTTGTGAATCACACTTGGTATTTTGTTAGCCAAGTTACAGGAGAATTTTTAAAGTGGGGGGAAGGGAAGAAGGAAACGGACCAGAAAAAGAATTGAAGCCATCATCTACAGACCAACAAAGCACTGAGAGTTCCAAACATTATGTCAGACACTAAAGTGACTGATAGAGGCTCAAGTGGTTTATAAAACCTATAAAAAGACTACACCAGCAAAGTCCCCATTTATCGGTAGAGTTCAGAAACTAAAACAAGGAATATTTTAGCTTAAAACCTTATCTCAAGAGAATCATATACACTTCACATGAATAAAAATACCTGAAACCAAACATTTTTAAAAGCTCCAATACCCAAAATATAAAGAAAAAACTTAATTCAGAAGACTCAATCAATCCGTGATAATCACAAAACGGCTGGGCAATCTCTATCTCCCTTCCACACTAACCATCCATCCCCTGGGAGACCAAGGGAGATCAGACCTTCCAGACTTACCTTCCAGACCCTCCAGACACCTGGCTGCTGCAAAATTCGATGGAGACTCCTTGTGGAACAGCAGTTTCGCATCTCTTGGGTCTCTCCCTATCGTGATCATGCAGGAAGCAAGTCTGGCTGTGCTATTTCTTATCATTGTCTGTCACCCATCTGCACCATGATATGGAAAAAGTAGTTCCCTTTCCCCCAGAAGGTTGAGGCTCAGCTACAGGGGTAATTCTCCTGGGCACACAGTCATTATTTAGGCCGACTCAGTGACTTCAACAGGCTTAATCATGTGATCAGGTTTGTTGCCAGCTGCATAATGCTCCCACATGTGTAGATAGAGCCGCTCTAGTTCCATTGTGTATTGTTTGGTGTTGAACAGAGGGCTAGATGTTCTCTGCTTCCAGACTTTGCCACGAATTTTCTTCAGGTATTCGAGATCAGTTCCCAGTTTCACAGCTATCTCTTCATATTCTTGCCTATTTTTAGCAATCAACTCAAGACAGCCTAAACAAGTGAGCTGGGAACCTGCAACTCGGGAAGCAAGAGTCTCTCCTGGCATAGTCACCATGGGGGTCCCTGCCCAAAGGACATCCATCCCTGTGGTGTGGCCATTACAGAGTGGAGTGTCCAAGCAGACATCAGCCAGCTGGCCTCTCCGAACATGTTCCTCTTTAGGAGCAACAGGGGAAAAAATGATACGGTTCGGGGGAAGGCCCATATTTTGTGTGTACTGTTGAATATTAGCTTCTCCTGCTGCTGGAAAATGCAACAGCCACAGTACACTATTGGGAAGAGTTGTATTACTGCTGTCTGCGTTGTCTTCTCCATCAGGACATTTCATCTTGACTATTTGCACATCTGATAGACTATCAAGAAATGCTTGGAGGCCGATGCCATTCAGCACAATCCGATTGTCATAAATGTGCCCATTGGACTTAAAATCGATGACGGCTTTTTTCTTCAGGTGAGGGAACATATTAGCATGATCACCAATAAAGAACGTATGGGGCATATAAGCCAGTTTCTCAGAATACTGCTCAGCAACTTCAGCAGGTGACGTTTCCTGATCAGTGATGATATAATCCATGAAAAGCATGCCACTAGTACCAGGGTACCCCATCCACATTGCCTGAATAGGAGCTGGCCTGAGAGCAAAGAGTTCATTTCGAGCACACCTGCTATAACCATTCATATTTACAAGGATGTGTATACCATCTTGATGGATGCGATCAGCTGCTTTCCCATTGCATGGAATCTGAGAAAGATCAGTGAAATGATTGGCTTCTGCCATCACCTTCGCTCGGAAGTTTGTGCCATCATGTGGGCTCAGGGCATAACAGAATATCTCAAATTTATCAGAATTGTGCATGCCTGGAATAGACTGCATAAGGTGAGAAGTAGGATGGTTCCCAAAGTCAGAACTCACGTATCCTACATGCAGTCGACCGTCACTGAACTTCAAGTCTTTTGGATGTTCATACGGTGGTTTATGAAGGGCACTTATATTAGCCAAGCAGAGGTTCCCATGCCTCTCAGCAATAGCCTTTCTGAAGCCATGAGGAAGAGGATAGAGCATACTATGATGAGGCTGCACAGAAGGCAACCTATTCTTCTCCAACTGGTCAGCCACAATGCTGACCAACTTCTTCATTCGCTCATCATAGTCTGCCCAATCACAGACAACCTGCAGGCAATGAGCCAAATTACAATAAGCGTCAGGAAAATCAGGTTGAAGCTTCAGAACAGTGCGATAAGAAGCAATTGCTTCTGGAATATTCCCTGAATCCTGGTGAATGGAAGCCAGATTGCTGTGGGCATCCGCAAATGCAGGGTTGATCTGAACGGCACGAGTATAACACTGCAAGGCTCCCTGAACATCCTGCATCTCCCATAGAGTGTTTCCCATATTACAGTACTCATCAGCAAAGGTAGGACTGATCCGAATAGCCTCCTTATAATGCATCAGAGCTTCGTGCAGTTTTCCCTGCTGCTTCAATACACTTGCTAAATTTGAATGGGCATCAGCAAAGTCTGGGCAGAGCTCTAATGCTTTACGATACAAGCGAGCTGCCTCTTCACTGTTTCCCTGTTCTCCTTTGATATTGGCTAGGTTATTCAGAGAGTCTGCATGGGTGGGACACAGCCGGAGAGCTGTATGATAACAATCTTCTGCTCCAGCAACACTGCCCTTCTCTTTGAGAGCGTTGGCTAGGTTGCAGTAAGCATCAGGGAAATGTGGTTGCAATTCAATAGCTCGCCTGTAGGTGTCTATTGCCAGATCCATCAGGCCTTGCTCGTAGTATACACAAGCCAGGTTGCCATGTACCACTGCATGATTTGGACTCAAGCTTAGGGCACGAAGGTAAGCTGCCACAGCTCTGTCAAAAATCCGTGCCTCATTGAAGACATTTCCTAAATTGATATAAGCATCCAGAAAATTGGGGTCAAGGGTGACAGCCTTTTCAAAGTGATGAATTGCAAGCCAAATCTCCCCTTGTGCATTGAAAACACAGCCAAGATTACTCCAAGCTACTGCAAAGTTCGGTTGCATCTCAATTGCTTTCAAATAACATGCCTTGGCTTCTTCTAAGCCACCCAGGGCTTTGAGCAGGTTCCCCAGGTCACTGCGAACACAGTACAAAGAAGGACTGTACTGAAGAGCAGAGACATAAGCTTGTACTGCCCCTTCCATGTCACCTGCTGCTACCAAAGTGGCTGCCAGGTTAATATAACCATCGATGAAATCTGGTTTGAGATGCAATGCATGCCGGTAATGCTCAGTTGCTTCCTGCAACTGCCCTCTTTCCTTGTACACATTCCCCAAATTCGAATAGGCTTCTGCTAGAAGAGGGTTCTGTTTAATTGCCAGAGTACTAAAGGGGGCAGATCTGTCCAGCCTTCGACACTGGAAGTGTATAGATGAAAGTAATAAAAGTACACCAGTATTGCCTGGCTCTTGTCTCCAGAGCTGCATGCAGTGTCTCTCAGATGTCTCAAAATCTCCTGCCTGATATTCTCGATGTGCCAGCTCAGCTAACCCTTGGAAGGAAAGCATACGTTTCGTTGGTTCTGTGCTGTCGGCCACGTTGCCCACGGAAGACGCCATCTGGAGCTTCTGGAGAGAGTGAAAAAAGGGGGTAATGGAGTCCCGCTGCCGCCACTACTGGCAAGAATGTTTCTAGTGGTAGCAAACACGAGCGCAGCAGCCGTACCACTGCTTTGGCACGCGTAAGCGGCGGCAACAGTTACAGGCACCGAACCTTAGGAACTATGGTTGGCCATCTACCTCTCATGCTCTTGAAATCTTAATTCTTAACCCTGCCCTCTTCCACCATTTTTCTCCTAATCAGGGAATAAAAATTACCTATCCATTTGCCTTAGAAGAAATCAAAAGTCAGTAGGCCAAACACTTTTTAAAATATTGTTTTCTGTCCAGTTGGAAATGAAATACATGATTGACTTTTCTTCATCATTCATATAGTCAACGTGGAAAACATTAGGGCCGTGAATTTCAATACAGTAAGATGAGAAAATTTTAAATTGGCCTTCCCAAACCACTAATAAGTAACCGATGTTGTATAGAATGCTAAAATCTTAGAGACTGAGTTTGATATTTTAAAAGTTCTGCAAACATTAGCTAATTTCTCCTCATCAAACTTCTCATGCCTCAAACCTGAGTATTACTTTTTAAAAGATAAATTTATTCGTCAGATGGGACTTCCGGGTAAGATGGCGGAAGAGTAAGACGCGGAGATCACCTTCCTCCCCACGGATACACCAGAAATACAGCTACACGTGGAACAACTCCTACAGAACACCTACTGAACGCTGGCAGAAGACCCCAGACCTCCCAAAAGGCAAGAAACTCCCCACATACCTGGGTAGGGCAAAGCGGAGAGATCCGCACACAGAGGATCGGTGCCGAGCGGCACTCACCAGCCCGAAAGGCTTGTCTGCTCGCCCGCCGGGGCGCGCAGCGCTGGAAGCTGAGGCTCGGGCTTCGGTCAGAGCGCAGGGAGAGGACTGGGGCTGGCGGCGAGAACTCAGCCTGAAGGGGGCTAATGTGCCACAGCTAGCCGGGAGGGAGTCCGGGAAAACTCTGGAGCAGCTGAAGAGGCAAGAGACTTTTTCTTCCCTCTTGGTTTCCTGGTGCGCGAGGAGAGGGGATTAAGAGCGCTGCTTAAAGGGGCTCCACGGACGGGCGCGAGTCGCGACTGAAAGCGCGGAGCCCAGTGACAGGCGTGGGACGCTGGGGCTGCTGCTGCCGCCGCCAAGAAGCCTGTGTGCGAGCGCAGGTCACTGCCCACACCGCCCTTCCGGGAGCCTGTGCAGCCCGCCACTGCCGGGGTCCCGGGATCCAGGGGCGGCTTCCCTGGGAGAACGCACGGCGCGCCTCGGGCTGGTGCAACGTCACGCCGACCTCTGCCGCTGCAGGCTTGCCCCGCACTCCGTGCCCCTCCCTCCCGCCCGGCCTGAGTGAGCCAGAGTCCCCGAAGAGGCTTCTCCTTTAACCCTGTCCTATCTAAGCGAAGAACAGACGCCCTCCGGCGACCTACACGCAGAGGCGGGGCCAAATCCAAAGCTGAGACCCAGGAGCTGTGAGAACAAAGAAGAGAAAGGGAAACCTCTCCCAGCAGCCTCAGAAGCAGCGGATTAAAGCTCCACAATCAACTTGATGTACCCTGCATCTGCGGAATACATGAATAGACAACACAACATCCCAAATTGAGGAGCCCGGAGTCAGTGCTGTGCCTCTGAGGTGGGAGAGCCAACTTCAGGACACTGGTCCACAAGAGACCTCCCAGCTCCACATAATATCAAACGGCGAAAATCTTCCAGAGATCTCCATCTCAACACCAGCACCCAGCTTCACTCAACGACCAGCAGGCTACAGTGCTGGACACCCTGAGCCAAACAACTAGCAAGACAGGAACACAACGCCACCCATTAGCAGAGAGGTGGCCTAAAATCATAAAAAGTCCACAGACACCCCAAAACACACCACCAGACGTGGACCTGCCCACCAGAAAGACAAGATCCAGCCTCATCCACCAGAACACAGGCACTAGTCCCCTCCACCAGGAAGCCTACACAACCCACTAAACCAACCTTAGCCACTGGGGACAGACACCAAAAACAACAGGAACTACGAACCTGCAGCCTGCAAAAAGGAGACCCCAAACACAGTAACATAAGCAAAATGAGAAGACAGAAAAACACACAGCAGGAGAAGGAGCAAGATAAAAACCCACCAGACCTAACAAATGAAGAGGTAATAGGCAGTCTACCTGAAAAAGAATTCAGAATAATGATGGTAAAGATGATCCAAGATTCTATTTCCCAGATCCAAAATCTTGGAAATAGAATAGACAAAATGCAAGAAACAGTTAACAAGGACCTAGAAGAACTAAAGATGAATCAAACATCGATTAAAAACACAATACATGAAATAAAAAATACTCTAGATGGGATCAATAGCAGAATAACTGAGGCAGAAGAACGGATAAGTGAGGTGGAAGATAAAATAGTGGAAATAACTGCTGCAGAGCAAAATAAAGAAAAAAGAATGAAAAGAACAGAGGACAGTCTCAGAGACCTCTGGGACAACATTAAACGCACCAACATTCGAATTATAGGGGTTCCAGAAGAAGAAGAGAAAAAGAAAGGGACTGAGAAAATATTTGAAGAGATTATAGTTGAAAACTTCCCTAATATGGGAAAGAAAATAGTTAATCAAGTCCAGGAGGCACAGAGAGTCCCATACAGAATAAATCCAAGGAGAAATACGCCAAGACACATATTAATCAAACTGTCAAAAATTAAACACAAAGAAATCCTATTAAAAGCAGCAAGGCAAAAACAACAAATAACACACAAGGGAATCCCCATCAGGATAACAGCTGATCTCTCAGCAGAAACTCTACAAGCCAGAAGGGAGTGGCAGGACATACTTAAAGTGATGAAGGAGAAAAACCTGCAACCAAGATTACTCTACCCAGCAAGGATCTCATTCAGATTTGATGGAGAAATTAAAACGTTTACAGACAAGCAAAAGCTGAGAGAGTTCAGCACCACCAAACCAGCTTTACAACAAATGCTAAAGGAACTTCTCTAGGCAAGAAACACAACAGAAGTAAAAGACCTACAATAATGAACCCAAAACAATTAAGAAAATGGGAATAGGAACATACATATCGATAATTACCTTAAATGTAAATGGACTAAATGCTCCCACCAAAAGACACAGAGTGGCTGAATGGATACAAAAACAAGACCCATCTATATGCTGTCTACAAGAGACCCACTTCAGACCTAGAGACACATACAGACTGAAAGTAAGGGGATGGAAAAAGATATTCCATGCAAATGGAAACCAAAAGAAAGCTGGAGTAGCAATTCTCATATCAGACAAAATAGACTTTAAAATAAGGACTACTAGAAGAGACAAAGAAGGACACTACATAATGATCAAGGGATCGATCCAAGAAGAAGATATAACAATTGTAAATATTTATGCACCCAACATAGGAGCACCTCAATACATAAGGCAAATACTAACAGCCATAAAAGGGGAAATCGACAGTAACACAATCATAGTAGGGGACTTTAACACCCCACTTTCACCAATGGACAGATCATCCAAAATGAAAATAAATAAGGAAACACAAGCTTTAAATGATACATTAAACAAGATGGACTTAATTGATATTTATAGGACATTCCATCCAAAAACAACAGAATACACATTTTTCTCAAGTGCTCATGGAACATTCTCCAGGATAGATCATATCTTGGGTCACAAATCAAGCCTTGGTAAATTTAAGAAAATTGAAATTGTATCAAGTATCTTTTCCGACCACAATGCTATGAGACTAGATATCAATTACAGGAAAAGAGCTGTAAAAAATACAAACACATGGAGGCTAAACAATACACTACTTAATAACGAAGTGATCACTGAAGAAATCAAAGAGGAAATTAAAAAATACCTAGAAACAAATTACAACGGAGACACGACGACCCAAAACCTATGGGATGCAGCAAAAGCAGTTCTAAGAGGGAAGTTTATAGCAATACAATCCCACATTAAGAAACAGGAAACATCTCGAATAAACAACCTAACCTTGCACCTAAAGCAATTAGAGAAAGAAGAACAAAAACATCCCAAAGTTAGCAGAAGGAAAGAAATCATAAAAATCAGATCAGAAATAAATGAAAAAGAAATGAAGGAAATGATAGCAAAGATCAATAAAACTAAAAGCTGGTTCTTTGAGAAGATAAACAAAATTGATAAACCATTAGCCAGACTCATCAAGAAAAAAAGGGAGAAGACTCAAATCAATAGAATTAGAAATGAAAAAGGAGAAGTAACAACTGACACTACAGAAATACAAAAGATCATGAGAGATTACTATAAGCAACTCTATGCCAATAAAATGGACAACCTGGAAGAAATGGACAAATTCTTAGAAATGCACAACCTGCCAAGACTGAATCAGGAAGAAATAGAAAATATGAACAGACCAATCACAAGCACTGAAATTGAAACTGTGATAAAAAATCTTCCAACAAACAAAAGCCCAGGACCAGATGGCTTCACAGGCGAATTCTATCAAGCATTTAGAGAAGAGCTAACACCTATCCTTCTGAAACTCTTCCAAAATATAGCAGAGGGAGGAACACTCCCAAACTCATTCTACGAGGCCACCATCACCTTGATACCAAAACCAGGCAAGGATGTCACAAAGAAAGAAAACTACAGGCCAATCTCACTGATGAACATAGATGCAAAAATCCTCAACAAAATACTAGCAAACAGAATCCAACAGCACATTAAAAGGATCATACACCATGATCAAGTGGGGTTTATTCCAGGAACGCAAGGATTCTTCAATATACGCAAATCAATCAACGTGATACACCATATTAACAAACTGAAGGAGAAAAACCATATGATCATCTCAATAGATGCAGAGAAAGCTTTCGACAAAATTCAACACCCATTTATGATAAAAACCCTGCAGAAAGTAGGCATAGAGGGAACTTTCCTCAACATAATAAAGGCCATATATGACAAACCCACAGCCAGCATCGTCCTCAATGGTGAAAAACTGAAACCATTTCCACTAAGATCAGGAACTAGACAAGGTTGCCCACTTTCACCACTCTTATTCAACCTAGTTTTGGAAGTTTTAGCCACAGCAATCAGAGAAGAAAAGGAAATAAAAGGAATCCAAATTGGAAAAGAAGAAGTAAAGCTGTCACTGTTTGCAGATGACATGATACTATACATAGAGAATCCTAAAGATGCTACCAGAAAACTACTAGAGCTAATCAATGAATTTGGTAAAGTAGCAGGATACAAAATTAATGCACAGAAATCTCTGGCATTCCTATATACTGATGATGAAAAATCTGAAAGTGAAATCAAGGAAACACTCCCATTTACCACTGCAACAAAAAGAATAAAATATCTAGGAATAAACCTACCTAAGGAGACAAAAGACCTGTATGCAGAAAATTATAAGACACTGATGAAAGAAATTAAAGATGATACAAATAGATGGAGAGATGTACCATGTTCTTGGATTGGAAGAATCAACATTGTGAAAATGACTCTACTACCCAAAGCAATCTACAGGTTCAATGCAATCCCTATCAAACTACCACTGGCATTTTTCACAGAACTAGAACAAAAAATTTCACAATTTGTATGGAAACACAAAAGACCCCGAATAGCCAAAGCAATCTTGAGAACGAAAAATGGAGCTGGAGGAATCAGGCTCCCTGACTTCAGACTCTACTACAAAGCTACAGTAATCAAGACAGTATGGTACTGGCACAAAAACAGAAAGATAGATCAATGGAACAGGATAGAAAGCCCAGAGTTAAACGCACGGACATATGGTCACCTTATCTTTGATAAAGGAGGCAGGAATGTACAGTGGAGAAAGGACAGTCTCTTCAATAAGTGGTGCTGGGAAAACTGGATAGGGACATGTAAAAGTATGAGATTAGATCACTCCCTAACACCATACACAAAAATAAGCTCAAAATGGATTAAAGACCTAAATGTAAGGCCAGACACTATCAAACTCTTAGAGGAAAACATAGGCAGAACACTCTATGACATAAATCACAGCAAGATCCTTTTTGACCCACCTCCTAGAGAAATGGAAATAAAGACAAAAATAAACACATGGGACCTAATGAAACTTAAAAGCTTTTGCACAGCAAAGGAAACCATAAACAAGACCAAAAGACAACCCTCAGAATGGGAGAAAATATTTGCAAATGAAGCAACTGACAAAGGATTAATCTCCAAAATTTATAAGCAGCTCATGCAGCTCAATAACAAAAAAACAAACAACCCAATCCAAAAATGGGCAGAAGACCTAAATAGACATTTCTCCACAGAAGATATACAGACTGCCAACAAACACATGAAAGGATGCTCAACATCTTTACTCATTAGAGAAATGCAAATCAAAACTACAATGAGATATCATCTCACACCAGTCAGAATGGCCATCATCAAAAAATCTAGAAACAATAAATGCTGGAGAGGGTGTGGAAAAAAGGGAACACTCTTGCACTGCTGGTGGGAATGTGAATTGGTACAGCCCCTATGGAGAACGGTATGGAGGTTCCTTAAAAAATTACAAATAGAACTACCATATGACCCAGCAATCCCACTACTGGGCATATACCCTGAGAAAACCATAATTCAAAAAGAGACATGTACCAAAATGTTCATAGCAGCCCTATTTACAATAGCCCGGAGATGGAAACAACCTAAGTGTCCATCATCGGATGAATGGATAAAGAAGATGTGGCACATATATACAATGGAATATTACTCAGCCATAAAAAGAAATGAAATTGAGCTATTTGTAATGAGGTGGATAGACCTAGAGTCTGTCATACAGAGTGAAGTAAGTCAGAAAGAGAAAGACAAATACTGTATGCTAACACATATATATGGAATTTAAGAAAAAAAAAATGTCATGAAGAACATAGGGGTAAGACAGGAATAAAGACACAGACCTACTAGAGAATGGACTTGAGGATATGGGGAGGGGGAAGGGTAAGCTGTGACAAAGTGAAAGAGCGGCATGGACATATATACACTACCAAACGTGAGGTAGATAGCTAGTGGGAAGCAGCCGCATAGCACAGGGAGATCAGCTCGGTACTTTGTGACCGCCTGGAGGGGTGGGATAGGGAGGGTGGGAGGGAGACGCAAAAGGGAGGGGATTTGGAAACATATGTATATGTATAACTGATTAAATTTGTTATAAAGCAAAAAAATAAAAGAAATTAAAAAAAAAAAAGATAAATTTATTTATTTTTATTTATTTATTTTTATCTTGGTTGCGTTGGGTCTTCAGTGCTGCGTGAAGGCTTTCTCTAGTTGCGGTGAGCGGGGGCTACTCCTTGTTGCGGTGCCCGGGCTTCTCATCACAGTAGCTACTATTGTTGTTCCACAACTCTATGGGTTCCTTTTGAGGTCCTACGAAGAACCCTAGAAATTAGTTCATGTAATTATAGGTTTTTGCAAAATTGTCAAAAGTGAGATATTTTAATTTCCATCAGGTAAGTCCAGCGTCTATTTCTTTGTCAATTTTCCTTCTATCATATTCTGCTATGTTGGATCATATTGGATTGGTCACAGGCTTTTTTGAAATCTGGATAAGGAGATGTTTTAAGTGAGGCTATTATGTGATTTTCAGACACCACCATATGTAATTGACTATATAATATCCCATTACAGGAATAACTTTCAGTACTCTTACTGACTACTCTACTGACTTAACTAGCACAAGACACAGAAGCATAAGGACAAAAACCACCTTACAATATAGCCATGTCTTGCACTTCACAGCTCTCAAAGCATGTGCGTGTGAAGAAGAAAAAAGAACTGAAAAGTATAAAACCAGAAGTTATTCTGTGGAAAATTATTTCAATCATCAGGCATGTGAAAGATAAGTCAAAGATTCAGTTTTCTTCAATGCTTAGTCAAAACGGAAATTTCCTTCTGTCAAGAATATACTCCAGGGCTTCCCTGGTGGTGTAGTGGTTGAGAGTCTGCCTGCCGATGCAGGGGACATGGGTTCGTGCCCCAGTCTGGGAAGATCCCAAATGCCACGTAGCGGCTAGGCCCGTGAGCCATGGCCACTGAGCCTGCATGTCCGGAGCCTTTGACCCACAACGGGGAGAGGCCACAACAGTGAGAGGCCAGCATACTGCAAAAAAAAAAAACCCCAATATACTCCAGGGGCTTCCCTGATGGCACAGTGGTTAGGAAGCCACCTGCCAATGCAGGGGACACGGGTTCGAGCCCTGGTCCGGGAAGATCCCACATGGTGCAGAGCAACTAAGACCGTGTGCCACGACTATAGAGCCTTTGCTCTAGAGCCCGTGAGCCACAACTACTGAGCCTGCGAGCCACAACTACTGAAGCTTGTGTGCCTAGAGCCTGTGCTTTGCAACAAGAGAAGCCACCGCAATAAGAAGCCTGCACACCGCAACAAAGAGTATCCCCCGGTCGCTGCAACTAGAGAAAGCCTGCGCACAGCAACGAAGACACAACACAGTCAAAAATAAATAAAGAAAGAAATAAAAGAATATACCCCATCAATAATGTGTGTAATGGAATGGTGTCAATGAGTAGTTTATCAGAATTCCTGTAATGCACAAACCTATAGCAGTACTGAAATCAGTAATGCATTTATAATAGTAAATACTTATGAGGAAGTAATCCATAGAGGTTTTCTCAAAGTTAACATTGAACATTAATGCGACATTATCAATAATAAATTGTGACGCTGAAATAAACTTTTCTAAACTATTAATAACTAAAAGCAAACTCTAATCAACCATGTGAAAAGAAATCTATGTCTATAAACTACAAAGTTTATTTCTTAAAATTTTATTTCTAAAACACATAAACTGTCATATGAGGAGGCAGTTAAAGAATATATAGCTACAAGAGTGGGGAAAAAGTTTTATAGAGACACATCTGGCAGTAGTTAATTTTCAAATGTCATTTTTCTAGATTTTGTGACACCTATAGTATTGATATTTGAAAGCATTTAAAAAATTGTACTTTGAAGATTTGCTACTTCCAGGTAGAGTAAAATATTTTGAAGCAAAACAACATTTCCACTGAGAAAAATTTAAAAAGCCAAATAAAATAGTCAGCATTCAATCAAAAAGTTCTAGACATACCAAGAGATAGAATCATATGACTAAAATTCTAAGAACAGATAATACACAAATATTTATATAAGATATTGTGTATATTTATCAGGAAAAGTCTTTATCAAGAAAAGACTTTAAAATCATCAGAATTAATATTACATTTTATTTATTTGTATATTTTATTTATATATAGATATTTATATATTTATATAAAGAACTTAAAGATAAAGCCCTAGTTAAGGCAGTGACAAAAGCAGTAGCAGTGGCAGTGAAAAGAAATGGTTATATTCAAGGATATTTTGTCAGTAAAAGTCCAAGATCAAATGTCTGACTGCATACATGGGATGGATAGACGGAGTGGGAAAAATCAAAGTTAACTATAGAGGTTCTAGTGAAGATGGGGTTGCCATCACCCAACCCAAGGGGTTGCGATCATCCCCAAGGTCTAGGAGACTGAAAGGGAAGGTCATGGTCGAGGAAAAGTTAATTGCTGGGAAAATAACACTCCCAGTCTCTCCATCTCCTTATACTAGTTTTTTTTTAAACATCTTTATTGGAGTATAATTGCTTTACAATGGTGTGTTAGTTTCCGCTTTAAAACAAAGTAAATCAGTTATACATATACATATGTCCCCATATCTCTTCCCTCTTGCATCTCCCTCCCTCCCACCCTCCCTATCTCACCCCTCTAGGTGGTCGCAAAGCACAGAGCTGATCTTCCTGGGCTATGTGGCTGCTTCCCACTAGCTATCTATTCCTTATACCAGTTTTGTTTTTCTGCTCATATATGTAGCAGCATTTCATTCAAGGGGAAAGTCATTGATCTGACTGGTCAAATTAAACACCATAGTTCAAGGCACATTTACAGTGGTTAGTTCCTCCACAATTTAGAAAGTAACGTTCACAGTTTCCCTCTTCCTACACTGTGGAACACATTGGCCATTCCTCCAAAGTTTCCACTCCATAGAGTGGACCAGAGATGACGTTAGCCCAGAACTGAGAGCTTGGCATGAGATGGTGTCAACCCCACCTAGAGCTCTGGCATAAGTTATGACCCAACCCAACTCTACAGAGAGTTCTGCATGGAATCTTGTCTCAGCCATAATAATGTGATTCTGTTTTTCATTTGGTTTTCTTCTTTGCTTAACTTTCCCTGGCCACTCTGACAAACAAAATTTCAGGCAATCCTGGGCCACTCACTAACTTTATTCCATCTAATGTTATCCAGATTCCCAAGAAAATGACTAACTATAAAGGGGGAAATTTGGAACATGGTGAGTTTTAGGTGCCTGAAATATACAGGTAACTGAATCCAGTTAAGTAGCAAATTATTTGGATCTCAAATATGCCAGTAGAAGAGCAGACTAAGCTCAATTTAATGTACTCTTACTGGAGACACATGTAAATTCTGGGTCAGTTTTGAAAATGTTAAAAGCACATAGCTGAGATTAAAAGAAAGAAAGGAACACCTGCATGTTTCAGAAAGTAACAGAGAAATTAAATCCAGAGAAATAAGAGCAGACTGATGTGTATGGGTTCCGTTCCTTAGTATAGGCCTTATGTACATAGGGGCTGGAGCTAGAAATCTAACATTACCTTGAGGCCAGGAATTTAGACTCAGGATGGAACAATATGGAGAAGTTAGTACAGATATCCTACAGAACTTTCATGAGGAACTGCTTAGTCCATTAAGAGGGCCAAGGGAGGTGGTGAGGAAGATTGATATTTCTTGAAATCCTTCAGGTACAGAAAACATCAACACCTCTGAAAAGTAGGCCTGTCCTTCCCAGAGTTGTGATGGCCAGGTTGTCACTAACCTGTAAGGCCCTGTATGAATCAGAAACTGCAAGGAGAGTAATTCAAAGAAAACCAGATGCAGGATGGGTGTGGCAATAAATCCTAGGACCCTATCAGAAACAAAATTAAAACCACTCTAGAGGGAAATTTTAACAAACCAGGGCAGAGAGTATCCTAACCAGAACAAAATAATAATTCTGAGGAAGTTACTTTACTTACTTAAGTAAGATTCAATGCATTCCCATGGCCAGGCCCTTTTGAAGAATTCTAAAACATATACAAACAATTCATTTACATCTTATATATCCCACCATCCAGAGCAAAATTCACTTAAGAACTGTACTGGTGGAAATTGGGCAGCACTATGGAGAAAATAAAATGTGTTTACCATCAAAAAACATGAAGGTAAGAAAGATAATGTCTAATTTTTTAATTATCTTGTGGTTTCTTGAAATCTTTTGGAAACCCAAACTAGAGAAACCTAGGAGGAAATGAAGATTTAAATATTTAGAGATTTATCAACTCATCTATAAAAGCTTTATTAATCTCTTCTTTTAATAACATTCCTGAGAGGTATAAATGTGTCCAGTGATAGGGTTGAATAAGCCTGAGAGAATTTCAATTGTTTACTATTCTTGGTCAGCTCTTAAGACCTTTCAGGAGCATTTTGATTTTCATGGCCTCATCCAACAAAAGCAGGATATTTTACAGAAAGTCCTGGGCCACTTTTCGGCTTGCTTTTGTGTTTATGCTTTTGGTTTTTTCACATCAGGCGGTACATTAGGCTACCTATTGCATACTCCCTCATTCATGCATGCATTCATTCAAACAATATTGACTGAGTTGAGACATTTAATTAACACTCAATAAATGATGTTTAGATGAATGAATGCGCTTTCTATCAAAGTAAGTGTAAGTACTGAGAAAAATTACAGAATGTATGATCCCAGCCCCACAAAAGCTTATAACTGTGTTGAGGATATAACATATGTGGATGAAATAACTAATATATCATATTGGACAGTGTCTAAGTTCAAAAATGAGTTTTTATAAATAATCAGAGCCTAAGGAGCACAAAGAAGGGACAGTTCATTATGGGTTGAATCTATCAATAAATGTACATTTCAGATGAGGTTTGAGATTGACCTCAAAGAAGAGGACTTAGATATATGAACAGAGAACAAAAAAGGCATGGTGATAGCATGTGCATAGATAGTGTGGCCAATATTTATATTCTTCATTAAAGATAGTCAGAGATAACCCAAATGTAACTGTTTCTATGGGTCCATTCTCAGTATCCAAAGAAAACGGCAAACCCTATCTTAGTAAAACTAATGAAAAACACAGTCTTTAACAAAGAGATTGTGAAGGAAAGGGGGAGAGAAAGGCTTGCATCCCACACCACACAACAAAACTTATTGAATTATTTGTTTACCTCCCTCTGAAAATTTCCTCTCCCTCTCTCTGTACGCGTCTCTTCTCCCACATCTGGCCACACTCTACCAGCCATCTTTCCAGATCTTTCCAGAACTCTCCATCCTAGTTTCATTAGGCCACAATTTAAACATCTCACAGGTCTCCAGGATGCATCCCCATCACTTATTCCACAAAGACAAACAAAGGACACTTCTCAGGATCACGTTTCTTTGAAGGAAGAGGTCATGAGGAGTGATTATACATAATATAAGGTGGAGAGCAGTGACTTAAAATACCATTTTTCACCTTAGAATGTGAATACAGGGAACTTTGGGAAACTAGAAAATCTAGAAAGGATTCACTGATAATTATTTATGTTCAATGAATAATATAAAATGTAATAATATGGCTAAACTCTGACAGATTCACTTTTTCAAAAGTTGCTTTCACACACCTTCACTATTGGGATGTTTGATAAACACACCTTTCCTTCTTTACTTTCTTCTTTCTTTGCAGATACTGGCACCAAACTTTCAAACAATAACAACCTTCCCATAAGTCCCTTGCCAGGCAAGATTAAAGTATAACAATCCAAACAAAGTTTTGAAGAAGATAACTGCTTGAAAGCACAGGAAAAGAGCTGGGTTTCTCTTATTCAACAGTCACATAATGAGTAATGTGCGAATTGGTTTCAAAAGTCTCTCTGCATGAGGGGCTAAGGTTAAGATTAGAACTTCTGAGGCCAGAAGAGCAAAATGACTACAACAATCCACATATTTTCAAGAGCTGCCCTTTGGATGTGAGGCATTGATTTTTCCCACTATTTTTTCAGCAACCCAACTGGTGTCTTTATTAAACGACATAAGAGAATACAGTGTGGCCAAGAAGGCTTAGATTTCCTTAGCCCCAAGTCAGATATTCTCCAGTGACTGTCCACTCAAATGAAAAAGAGAGATTTACAAGAGGAAACTGGATACAACTGAGTGTACTTTAATTTTACCTGAATTATTTGTTTTGTTTTCAATTCTCCGCTGAAGTGCCTACATTAATATATTTTTAAGAACATTTCCTTAAGTTGAAGTATTCATTCAGTATATTCATTGACTATAATTTAGAAAAGCCAAACGATTTAGGCAAATTCATTTCTATATTGCCACAACAGTGTATTGTATTGTATTAATGACACCTGGCAGTTCTTTACGCAGATACTAACTCAATTAGAAGGCAGAACAAGGATACCTACCCATTCAGGGAAGGAAAGGTCACTTAGCCTCTGTAGCTCTCTTAGGTCTCTTATCATCACAGTAACAAATTGAAGACTAAAAACCATATGATCATCTCAATAGATGAAGAAAAAGCTTTTGAAAAAAATTCAATATCCATTCATGGTAAACACTCTCCAGAAAGTGGGCATAGAGGGAACATACCTCAACATAATAAAGGCCATATACGACAAGCTCATAGCTAACATACTCAATGGTGAAAAGCTGAAAGCATTTCCCCTAAGTTCACGAACAAGACAAGGATGCCCACTCTCACCACTTTTATTGAAGGTGCTTTTGGAAGTCCTAGCCACAGCAATCAGACAAGAAAAGTCAATAAATAAAAGGACTCCAAAATGGAAAGGAAAAAGTAAAACTGTCACTGTTTGCAGATGGCATGATACATAGAAAATCTGAAAGACACCATCCAAAAATTATTAGAGCTCAAAAATGAACTTGGTAAATTTGCAGGATACAAAATTTATATCTAGAAATCTACTGTATTTCTATACACTAACAGTGAACTATCAGAAAGAGAAATTAAGGAAACAATCCCATTTACAATCGCGTAAAAAAGAATAAAATACAGAAGAATAAATCTGCCTAAGGAGGTAAAAGACCTGTACCCAGGGAACTATATGACACTGATACAAGAAATTAAAGATGACACAAACAGCTGGAAAGATATACCATGGTCACGGATTGGAAGAATTAATATTGTTAAAGTGATCATCATACCCAAGGAAATCGACGGATTCAATGCAGTCTGTATCAACATATCAAGGGCATTTTCCACAGACCTAGAACAAATAATTTTAAAGTTTGTATGGAAACACAAAAGATCCTGAATAGTTAAAACAGTCTTGAGAAAGAAGAACACAACTGGAGGAATCACGCTCCCTGGCTTCAGACTGTGCTACAAATCTACAGTAATCAAAACAGTATGGTACTGGCACAAAAACATCGATCACTGGAACAGAATAGAGAGCCCAGAAAGAAACCCATGCACTTATGGTCAATGAATCTATGACAAAGGAGGCCAGAATATGCAGTGGAGAAGTGTCTGGGCTTCCTTAGGGATGGTTTCATCAATTAATTTGTTTTCTTAAATGGACCATACTTTTCCATGTCTTTGTATACCTTGTGATTTTTTTGGTTGAAAATTTGTCTTTCAAATATTATAATGTGGTATCTATGGAAATCAGATTCTCCCACTTTCCCAGGGTTTCCTGGGCTTTTGATTGTTGGAGGCTGTAGTAGTCTGTTTGTTTAGGGACCTTTCCAAACTATTTTTGCAATGACTGTTTTCCTTATCGTATGTACGCACTGAAGTCTCTGTTCCTTTAGTTCATGTTTAGCTAATGTTTTGACAGAGATTTCCTTGAATTCCTGCACCTAAAACAAACAAAAATAAATACACACAAGCACATCCACATGCACACTCAAAACCACACACCCCTGCCCATTGTGCAGACTGCTGGATCACTCCTTCAACATTTAGCTGACCTGCATTGAGTTCAGGGCTCAGCCCATGGTAAAAGCTTAGAGACTCCTCTGGTGTTTTCAGAACATGCATCTTATCTCGAGTATGCGTGTGGCTTTCCTAATTTCTCTGGACACATGTGTACTTCTTGTAGGTTCTAATTTCCCAAAGAATCTCCCCCAACTTTGTCTCCTGCATCTTCTGTGGTCTATTGTATTTCAATGCACAGTCTTCTGCCCCAGCCATCTGTGCTTTGTTAGTTCACCTTGCACTTTTTTTGAGCATTGACCACTGCTTTTCCAGACTGTGTTCCAAGTTAGCTAAGACAGAGATAAGCATCTTGTGTCAGTCCTTCAGGTAGCTCCCAGACAGGTTAGAACAGATACACATAATAATCTGAGAGTACGGTCTCTTCTGCTCCCTCCTGAAGCAGGATTGAGGGTCCCATACTAGGAATGGTCTGCTGTTACTTTAAGACTATCACTGCATTAAGACTCCACCACTTTAACACCATCACTACACTAACAGTGGATGGGGCAAGGGCAAGTAAAAATGCCACAAAGCTTTCCTGCCATTTTCAAATTGCCTCTTCCCTGGTTCAGTATGTGTTTGGTTGCTATAAATCTTTGGCTGATTTCAGGACTAAGAGAAACTCAAAGAACCCCACAGCAAAAACCAGTATAATCAAACTCTCAGAAGCCAAACGACACAGAAAGAATCTTTTCTCCCAAAGGAGAAAGAAAAAAGAAATTTGTTACAAAGCAGGGATCCTCAAAAAGATTAGAGCTAAGTTCCTATATGAAACCATGGAAGCAAGAGGCCAGACATATTTAAAGTGCTGAAAGAAAAAAAATTGTCCACCAAGAATTCTATATTTGGCCAAACTGGTTTCAAAATGTAGGGAGAAATTAACGCATTCCCAGATGAACAAAGGCTGAGGGCATTTATTTTACAACTTCCTACCACTGCCCTATGAGAAATGCTAAATTGAACCTTCAGGTTGAAATGAAAGGACACTAGACAGCATCTCGAAGCTGTAGAAAGAAATAGAAATCTCCAGTAAAGATAAATACATGGGCAAATACTAAAGCCAGTATTGTGTTATTGGCTTGTAGCTCTACTTTTTATTTCTTACATGATTGAAAAAACAAACATATAAAATAATCATAAATCCATGTTATTGGGCTCACAAAGTAAAAAGGTGTAATTTGTGACAATAATAATGTAAAGAGGAGGAACGGAACTGTAGAGGAACAGAGTTTCTGTGTGCTACTGAAGTTGGTTTCAATTGAAATTATATTGCTTTAACTTTAGAATGGTAAATGTCATCTTCTTGATAACCACAAAGAAAATATCAATAGACCATATGCAAAAAGAAATGAAAAGGGAATCAAGAGTTCACCACAAGAAAATCGGCTAAGCACAGAAGTCAGTAATGGAGTAAATGAGGGGCAAAAAATGCATAAGACATACAGAAAACAAGCAGGAAATAGACAGAATTAAGTTCTTCCTCATCAGTAATTTTTGAAAAAGTAAGTGGATTAAGCTCTCCAATAAAAAGATAAACATTGGCAGAATGGACTTTAAAAACAACCATAATCCAAGTATATGCTGTCCGCAAAAAACTCACTTGATTTCAAAAGACACAAGTTGCTTGAAAGTTAAAGCATAGAATAAAATATCCCATGCAAATAGTAACAAAAAAGAAGGAAAGAGAGGCAGAAAAAGAAAGGAAGGAAGGAAGGAAGGAAGATAGATCTGGGATGGCTATGTTACTATCACACAAAATAAACTTTAAATCAAAAACTATCACAAGAGGAAAAGGAGGCCACTATATGTTGATAACAAGTTCAATCTATCAAGAAGATAGAACACCTATAAACATATATGTACCAAACAACCCCCAAATATGTGAAGCAAACATTGACAGAATTGAAGGAAGAAATAGATAGTTCTAAAATAATAGTTGGAGATCAATACCTTGCTTTCAATAGTGGAAAACATATCTAGACAGAAGATCAGTAGAGAGGTAGGGGGACTGAATAACACATTTAACCAACTAAACCTAACAGCCGTATATAGATCACTCCACTCAACAACAGCAGGATACACATTTTTCTCAAGTACACATGGAACACTCTCTGGGAAAGACCATATGTTAGGCCACAATACAAGTACCAATACATTTTTAAGAAATTGAAATCATACAAAGTATCCTCTTTAGCCACAGTGAAATGAAGGTAGAAATCAATAACAGAATCATTGATAGCCATTTCCCATCATGCCTGCCACACATGATATAAAGCAATGAAGGGAAAAACATAATTTCCCACTTAGAAAAGTGGGAAGGAGGACATACCATTGACACAGAGTGTGTGCTGTTTCCCATTGTCAGGGATAGAAAGAAATTAGCATCATTTATTCATTAGTGTGTTAATTTCTTGGTCAATCATTGGGCAGCCAGTGTTTCTGCCTGATGGGAAGATTTCCTATACTCAGTGTTGAGTGGAGCCAACCTTGAAAGGGACATTTTAAAGGATTATACTGTGATGGGCTTCGCAGTACCCTTCCTCCTATGCCAGTATTTAGGCTGGGGTATTTCCATGGAGTGTGTACAATCGTAGGCCCCAGCTCACCAGAATTTAGTTTGACTCGTTCTGTTAATACATTCCCTCAGTACTTTGTCTTTTGTATCCTTTTGCATTTACTTCATTCTTTATTATCACTGCGAAACAACTTTGTTTCCTGTTCAGATGCCAAAAAGTGGATATCAATACCTCCTGAGTTTTACACATCACAGATCAGTTTTGGATATCAGGGACAGAGACAACAGCTATTTCCAATGACTTTGAGACATACTTTGAACATGTGATTAACATGTTGAGTGTTGAAATGTGTGTCGAGCTCATTATACGTGCTCTAAAAGGTTTCAAACTGCAAATAGTTAAAAATCTCTATCTTTGAATAGTTTTCCTGTGCTGTCCCTTTGTGTCAGACTGTTAATGTGCAGTCTGGCACCTTCAAATAATGTGGCTTTGTAACCAATTATTTACATGTTATTTTATCCACGGAGAATCTTTTTTTAAAATAAATTTATTTATTATTTATTTTTGGCCATGTTGGGTCTTTGTTGCTGCACACAGGCTGTCTCTAGTTGGGGCGAGCGGGGGCTACTCTTCATTGTGGTGTGCAGGCTCCTCATTGCTGTGGCTTCTCTTGTTGCGGAGCACGGGCTCTAGGCGCTGGGGCTTCAGTAGTTGTGGCACGCGGGCTTCAGTAGTTGTGGCTCATGGGCCCAAGAGCACAGGCTCAGTAGTTGTGGCACACAGGCTTATTTGCTCCGTGGCATGTGGGATCTTCCCGGACCAGGGCTCGAACCCATGTCCCCTGCACTGGCAGGCGGATTCCCAACCACTGTGGGAAGTCCCCACACAGAGACTCTTAAGGTCAAAACATACAACTCGATTAACTACACTTCCTCCTGTTCACATTTCCCTCATCTTTTCTTCATCTTCTGTCTATGTTTCCTTGGCCCTGTTTATATTAAGTGCTTTTGCCATTATATTTGATTGTATGTATTCCGGTGAGTTACCACAATGCTTTATGGGACATGCTAGGATATAAATGCATTTAAGTTATATATATATATATATATATATCTATATATATATATATATAGATACACACACACACACACACACACACATATATATGTAGTTTGCTTGAGTGCAGTGTTTTTTGTTTTCTGTACTGAATTCATTAGCATGGGTCGGTATAATATTTAGCATAGGTCGATATGTAATTTGTGAACTAATAAAGTCTTAAAAGTGAGGAAATAAGTCTTTCAAATTTAATTATTTATTTTAAAGAGTAGAATAGCATACATAAACAGGTGCCTAATGAAAACTTGTATTCTAATTTGGAACTCTCATGAACACCTATTTTTTTGTTCTTCTAATGGTATGATCGTAGGCCAGTTGATTATTTTTATTTTTATGGCTTTAACTTTGGAATAATGAAATATTCGTAAATTTTAAAAAGTATTTTTCTTTATTTGATGGGGGTGGGATACTGGAGAAATGAAAGGTCAAACACCTATTGAGGAATCCATACTTGTCTATATGGTGTGTACTTTTATTTCAATAACTGATTTAAAATTCCTAAAAGGATGCTATAATAAGTTATTATGCCATTTTACAGGCTGAATTAAGTGAATTTCAGGGAGGTATGAAACTTGCCTAAGGCTATCCAGCTGCCAAGTGGTAGAAGTGAGAATTAAATCCAGGTATACCTATCGCCAAAGTTTCTGCTCATCTCTTTACATCATCCACTTTTAATAGCCAATGCTTTTCTGCTTACAAATATGACTGAGGTTTCCAGACAGTCAACATTGCTTTTTAATCAGATAGAAAAATTACTGTTGCTTCTCTAAAGACATATTCCTTTTCCATTAAGTGACTTTAGTTGTTCAGATAATACTTCCAGACAGTAGTCATCATACAGTTGGAGACTAAGAACAGAACTCAGGGATGTGTCTAGCACTCAGTAAAGACCAACTGGGCTCACTGATGGTACTTACGGTCATTTCCTCTAGACTAACATAATCTTATTAATAAGACCCTAATAATTCACAGTACTGCCTTTGCCTGATTATTTGTTCTTCTCCCTCTATCACTCTCTCTTTCCCCATATGATTATTATTTTTGACAATTTTTGGTGAATTAAATTCAGGGATTAGTATTCAGGAGCGCTAGTCACAAAAGCAGAGAATCTTAGCTCACACCAAAGGAAGAAAATAGAGAAAAAGTATAAATTATATGAATACACACATATCACACATGTATCAACTATATGTTGCACTTCTCCAAAATCTATTCAGTATCTGCACATTTATTGTATCTTAGCAGTAAGACAAGAAGTGAGCATAACGCTCTGTTTACAAGATACAGAAAACAGACCCAAATATGGAAATTACTAGCGATGAGAATGGGGAAGAAAGACTACAACAAGGAATGTAGATGATATTTTTGTTTCTTAGCTATGATGCCAAATATTGAACTTTCAACTTGAGACAAGGAGGCCATAAAAAGTTGTATTAGTTTCCTAGAGCTGCCATGACAAAGTCCCAGAGACTGAGGAGGTTAAACAACAGAAATTTACTCACTCACGGGTGTAGAGGCTAGGAATCTGAGATAAGGTGTCAACAGGATTGATTTCTTCTGAGGTATCTCTTCTTGGTTTGTAGATGCCATGTTTTCCTTTGGTCTTCACATGGTCTTCTCTCTGTGCATGTCTGTGTCCTAATATGTTCTTTTTATAAGGACACCAGTCATATTGAATTAGAGCCCACCCATTTGACCTCATTTGACCTCAGTTACCTATTTAAGGGCCTTATCTCCAAATACAGTCAGATTACGAGGTATTGGGGGTTAAGACTTCCACATATTAACTTGAGCAGGACACAGTTCAGGTGATAATAGAAGATAAGAGTCATTTAAGCAAGTAAGTAACTATTGTTTACAGTGAGTTGCTTAAGGATGTGTATTTACTCAAGAAAAACAAGAAGAAATTACATAACACTGTGTGTTATACAAAGATATTAAATTAATCATCATAACATCCTGTGAGATAGGCATTAAATTAGACTAAGCAAGAGTAAGCAACTTATCCAGAATTGTGTAGTTGGTACTTTCCAGAATTTAAACCAGGTATTTTCCCAGTTCCATTCTACGTTATATATTCATTTCACTATTTGAAATGAATTTTGAGTCTTCATTTTGCTTAGTTCCTGAAGTTATATGGGGATAGAATGGAGTTGGATATTTTCAGTGACATTCACACATGGGGAAGGAAATTGAGTCCAGAAGCTTCAGCAATGTTTCCATGGAGAACGCTAACAACAGAACCAGAAACACCGTTATCCTTTTGGTTCAGTGATCTTTCCTATAGCACTACAAGAATCAATTTTAAGAAGCCCCATGTTTTCCAAACTTTCACCAATGGGCTCTGTAGGGTCCTCTAACAATATCTAAGAGACTAACTAGTTTCACATTCCAAGCCACTTAAGACAAGGAGTTCTGATTGTTCTCTGTGAGGAAATCAAGTGACAATCATACATAGCTGGTAATTTAGGATAGTTTCTTCAGGGCCCAGGCAAAACCCAATACACAAGTGATAACCATTGTTAAGTGCATCTTTGACAAGGACTCATCAAGTATCAAAGAGGTCTATAAATTGGGAGAAATTATGATCAAAGACAAACATAGACCACAGATATTTAATTAATGCCCAATTATTTATGAGTTTAACTTTGGTTAACCTCATTTTCCTTCTTCTAGACAATTTCCAATTCATCTCCACAAAGAGACCAGAATACTTACCTTCCAAAACAAGATTTATTGTGTTCCTTTAATTCAAAGCATACAGTGACTTCTACATTCACTCTACCAAGTTTTGCTAGGAGAGAAAAGGAGACATTATATTTTGTCTTGAATTACATATGCCACCATACTTGACTTAGCTCATCCTACTGGAAGCACTTTGACGGCAGATTCTACAGTCTTGTCTGACATCCTCTACGGAATCAAGCCAAGGGAATCACACATAGTTACAGCTGGAAAAACGTTTGTTCTGGGTTGATACTTTTAGCCTTTACCACCAAGACTTTATCACCAAGATCTATCTTGACAGTCTCTAAACAGGAGACCTTCTTGCCTTCCGTTTTCATATTGACAAGGAAGGTAAAGGGAAGAACTGAGAAGTACCCAAAGTCAGCTAGCAGCCAGCACAGATGAATCATCTGTGGAGATATTGTTTCTTTCAAAAGATATAAACATAAGAGGAAGTCCTAGTGTTTGAAACAATTGTGCATAATAAAAAATTCTATGAAAACCTAGAAATCCAGATGCAGATCAGTAACATATTGGCTAAATAAGCTGTTATGTTCATGCAATGGACAAGTGTACAGACATTAAGAAGAACGAGATACTCTTTTCTATGAGATTCTCTTTTCACTGAACTCATCAGTGCTGCAAAAACAATGTTACATAATACTTTTTCTTTAACATTATATCAGGCATCCTCTTCTTGTCCTGCATTTATTGCCAGTGTTACTAAAGTTTATCATTTACCTCTTTCTCTTGTAGACATATAATTTCTTCTTATTTTGGAAGCATTCATCAATCCCTATTTTACTCTTTCTTTTAAATTACAAATGAATATTGAATTTTATAAACTATCTTTTGCGGGATATTTCAAGTGATTGTATAGTATTGCTCTCCTTGGACCTTGTTATATGGTAAATTATATTTTGTTATTTTATATATGCTATTTATTATATATCGTATTATGTTTACTAATTACATTTATTATATTATAATTACATTATAACTAAGGTAGCATTTTGTTTTAGATAGACAAAACAACCAGTGGAATAGGAAGCATCTTAAAATTAGATGCAAGAGCATAAGGGAATTGAGTTTAAAATAAAATTCACATTTTGGATCAGTAGCAAAAATTATTCAACAAAAGTGGGAAAATATGGCTATCATTAGTAAATTCTAGATACAGCAAGTAGTTAAAAGTTAAAAAACAATGAAACTGTAAAAGTATCAGAAACCTGGGAGACATGAAATAAAGTATTCATGAGGAATACCTTTCTCAGATACAAAGAAAAAAGGATACATTTAATTATATAAGAAATAAAATTTGCCTCATGGCAAAATGCACTACAAAGGTCAGAAAACAAGCAAAAGAAATTGGGAAATATATTAAGAAATGGATATGCTTTCTTTACAACTTTTGAGGAAGCACATGTTTCTTTTTCCTTTAACCTGTTATGGGGGTATTAATCTATAATGTAAGTGCATGGTTCCTTTCCTTTAACCTGTAATGTGAGACTTAATCTATATGGTAAGTGCATGGTTCCTTTCCTTTCATCTGTAATGTGAGTGTCAACATGGGGCGCTGTTTCCAAGCACAGACTTTGGATGTTCCTGTACTGGTCCCATCACTGACCATCCACAAAAACTTACAAATGTTGCTTCACTTTCCTGGGGGTTAGAGTCTCAGCTAAGAAATGGAAGCAAAATAGAACTTTCCTGCAGGGATGATAGAAGGTTTAAAGGAGTAAATATGTGACTTAGCACAGTGCCTAGTACAAGAGAGATCAATATAAGTACTTATCATTTTTTAAAGAGACAGATGAAAGAAATAAAATGTGGTGTTTTCAATCTATTGATATATATCCTTGACATTAAACTACCTTTTCATTCATTGGATTACCTAAGTTGCTCATGCTTTTTCTTACTCTAGTGAACTTGGGTAGCTAATATCATAGTTTAACATTTTTGCTTTTACATTTACAAGTAAGTTTGACCTGTAAGTTTCTTTTTCCTTACAGTCCTAATCTATTTTCAGTATTAGGATTATATAGACTTCATAAGATGAATAAAGGAGCATTCTTCCTTCGCTATCTCTAGAACTTTTTCTTTGTTCATATTGATGTTATCTGTTTAATAGAAGTTCCATAGAATTCACCTCCCAAATGATCTGGCTGGGTCTGGTATTTTCTTGGTGAAAGATCGTAAACTATTGACATAATTCCTTTACTGGTGAAAGAGCTCCAGCTATAAATTTCCTCTTGTGTCAGTTTTGGTAAACTTTAGGAGCTAGGAAATTGTCCACTTTACAGAAATGTTCAAATTTACGGGCATTTCATATATTCTCTGCTCTAACATTGTCCTGATTCTTTCTGTATATTATTTACTTATGTTTTTGTTTTGCTTAATCAAAGTGTGTTTTTAAAATCTTTTCAAAGAATATTCTTTTGACTTACTAAATCACCTCAATTTTATACTTTTTTCTGTTTTATTAAGTTCTGCTCATATATTTATTATCTATTTTTCTATGTTCTCAGGGTTTATTGTTTTACTCTTCTGATGTCAATTAAAACACTTGGTTATTAATTTTAAGAAATCTTTTTAGTTATAAATAGTTGAACTTTTTGAAGATTCCAGCTTAGTTGTAAGTATCTAAGGGTCAGCTCGTCCACACTGTTGCTAGCCTAAGGCTTAGTTCACCCTACCGCAATGGATATATTGACATTTTTTCCCCTCGACTTTCTGTGTTTTGCTACTTCTCACTTTTCTTTGGAGAGAAGCCCTTTGAAATAACCTTAACTTATTTTACAGCCAATAAGTCTTTAAAATAATGTGTATTTTTTAAAGCTAAATCTACTTATATAATTAGGCAGAAAATCTGACCTGCCATATTTTTAAAAACAGCATAAATTCACACTTCTCCATGATTAATCTGCTGTATTACACAACCTTCGAGTTTTTAGCTTTATCAATGACATGTACTTGAAAAATGTTTTAAAGATCCTACCCAGTCTTTTAAAACATCCTTGTTCCTTGTTTCAGTTCTAGTTTTATGTGTATTTTCTGCCTTGCACCTGATTATTCCAACATCTGATGGATGGCCTTGGGAATATAATTCTGGTATTGATTGTTTTTTTGCTGATTCTCTCCACTTCTAGCTGATTTCTTCATTATTGTGTAAATTTAGATCATGAGCTCATGTTTAGCTAAACTTTCTCTGTGGGAATGCTATAGGCCTGTGTTGAAGGTCTACCTCTCCAGAAAGGGTTTAGTTTTGTGTTTGGAATACCACCGATTTGGGAGCATTTTAAGTTAATTTCTTAGCTTCTGTTTGCAAGACCGCACATAAATTTGCAACCCAAACACTGGGAACACAGATCTGGGGTTCAGAATTCTCAAGATTTCCTACCTGTTTCCTACCCAGAGCAGAGGCCAAGAGAATTTGGTCTTAGTCTCCCTTTGCCAGCAGATATTTTTTCTCCTGGCACACCCTTTCATTGAAGGTGAAGCTAGGGAGAGATAGGTTTAGTTCTAACTTCCCATCTAGTAGGGATGGAGTCTTACCTCCTGCCTCTCACGTGGTTATGGCCATTTATAAACAAGTCTCTATGTCAGGTGTGTCATTAAACTATGGCCTGTATTACAAATCCAGACAGATGCCTATTTCTATGGCCTGTGAGCTATGAATAATTTTCACATTTTAACTGGTAACATTTTAAATGGTTACCTAAGTACCTAAATAATATCCTCAATTTTGCTCTTTGGTCTACAAAGCCTAAAATATTTGCCACTTGGCTCCATAAAAACAGGATTTCCAGCTTCTGTTCTAAGCTATCAAGATCTTCAATCCACTCCTAATATAGCTATAACTCTCATACATGTACCACCCTTCTTTCATGGGTCCTGGAAATTTCTACTGCATACTTCAAAAATCAACCACGCACTTAAAAATAAGTTGTGTACATTTAACCTAGCATACCTAACCTTTTTCCTTTAGGAGAGTTTTTCAAGTAATCTTGCCCACCGTATTCTTTAGAGCTTCATTAATAATGGCAAAAAATTAAAACAACTTAACATTCAACAAATGGGAATTGTTCATAACAATTATAGAAGCACATACAGTAGAAAACTATAAACTCTTATTGAAACAGTGAGACATAACTAGTTTTATTCTTAGAGAACTATGTTTATTTAGGTCCCTTTTGTTTAAATAAGTATATTTCTGTGTATGTATGTATATAGTCATGTATTTATATACACATACATTATTTGTATGATATAGTTATATAAACATACGAAATACATACCTATACACATACCTTTGATTTATATTTGTATACATACACAGGAATATAGTTATATAAATTATATAGTTATATACATTGAACTGAAAACTGGTAGTATACATATATATCGTGTATAAATGTGTGTCGTTTATGTGCATGTGTAGAAAAGCAGGTTGAGAGATATGGAAGCATGAGTTAGACAGGGTTCATGATTATAAAAGTAGTTATGTGTAGGTAGTGAGGTTAAGGCCCATTTGATTGAAAATATTGCATATTTTTACATCAATTGTTAGGATGAACAGATTCCTATGTAAATAAAATTATAAATAGCTATACATACTTGTATGTGTAATGTATAATTAAAATATATATAGTTTTATAGATGTATTATATTTATATTACATAATATAATTGTCTTATACTCATACATTATGTATTGTGTTATATAGAATATATTAACTATAGTGTATTATATCAGATAATAATAATTATATATTTATAATATATATAAATATATATATTTATAATTTATATATTATGATATAATTGTTTTATAATCAATATTACAGGATATATCCTATTAATATTACGAACATATTAACCATATAAATACATTTCGTTACCCATATATTTTGTATATAATATATGCTAGGCAAAAATATATATTAATATAATACATAATTGTTATACATTAATATAAATATTAGTATATTAAATTTATATATCAATATAATATTTAATATTGGTATATTTATATTATATCTAATATATACATAGCTAATGCTCTTTAAAGCCATCTGCTACAAGTAGAATAAGACCAGGAGTATGGCCAAAGCAAATTCTAAAAATATTAGATTACTTATATTCATTTATATGTCATTTTCCTGGAATCTGCATCTGGCTATTAGAGAGGACACACAGCAAAATCAACACAAAGTGCCCAGGAGGACATAGGATCCTTTATTTATCGGAGACTCAAAGGAAACACAGTGCTATCCAGTCCCCCATCAAAGAGCCAAGAGCAAACCTTGAAGCACCCAGTAAAAGCCCATTCAAACAAAAAAGCTTTCCCACTTAAACTGGAAAAAGTTAAGTTCCCAAGAGACGCCCTACACCAACCACCGAAGCTCATTTGGCAGTAAAAACAAAAATGTTCACCGAACAACAAGAAACCCAAAACAATAGTTGTTTTAGCACAAACAAAAAAAAGCAGCTAATTAGTGTCTCTCTTGTTTGAAAGAAGGGGGTGGGAAGTGGGCAGAAGACCTGATAGGAAAGATAAAAAGAAAAGGAAAAGGAAAATAAGTTTCCAGTTTGACACTCAAGCTGTCTTCTGCATCCATTTTGTCAAGACCACCAAGTCAATGTGGAGGCTTTTTCCTCTTTCCCTTTTCTTTTCATGAGACTGATCACAACCAGCACTGCTGATCACAACCAGGAATGCTGTTGCCTACATGTGTGAATGAGCTGTGAGTAAAGTACTGAAGTAGAGGACACCTGAAGTGAAACGTCTTCATGAATGTCCATGTGGCTGAGCAGGAAGTTAACCTTTCACAGATGTGCTAAAGAAGAAGAGTTGGCTTTTATTTTATTTACTTTTCCCTGCACTGTGTTGAATGACTATCATCTACAAGTTCAGGCTACTTCTTGCTGAGGATTAATGCACTGGGAGAGCTGAGAGAGAACTGAACAGTAGAGCTGTCTTTTTCTTGACCAGTTCACCTTACTTTCCCAAACTCTAAGTCTTTCCCTAATTCTTTCTCCTTCTTATTGTAGCAAAATGAACAGAACACAAAATTCACCATTTTGATCATTTTACAGTTCACTGTACCATTCAGTGGAATTTAGTACTGTCACAATGTTGTGCAACTATCACCGCTATCCAGCTGAAAAACATTTTCATCACCCCAAGAGGAAACCTACACCCATTTTAAGGAGTCATTCCCTATTTCCCTCTGTTCCAAACCCCTGGCAACCACTAATGTATAATATTTGCCGTGCGTATGGATCTGCCACTGCTGGACATCTGGCATAAATGGAACCTGAGAAGTTGTGCAGTGGTAGGAAAAACTAAAATGCGATGTACTGTATGATGTATGTTTTACTGAAGTGGCTTGGTCAGATTATAATGATTTATGATAAAATCACGTAAAGCAAGCATCACAATTCTCCAGGAATGTTCTGAAGAATGCTAATGTTAATTATGAATATGTGAATCCCAAATCTTTCATTTGTATTGACCTTATCTCATTAATTCTTCTCCCAACACTGCTATAACTAGAGTTGAGTTCTAAAATGTACCTTCCTCTTTTCCCATAGAAATTGTCCCACAATTTCAAAAAGTTCTCAAAGGTGAAAAAGTGCACACGACGTTTATCACGTTTGCAAATGCCAATGGAAATGCTAAGCTAACACTGTCCAAAATGCAATATTCTTCTGTGAGAGCACCCAACTTTAAACAAATACACATATTCTAAATACAGCTTAGATCTGTGACATGTTTTGGCCACTGAAGTATGAGCAGACATGATGGCCTTAAAAGAGCAGAAGAGGCCTTAAATGGGCTTGTGCGGTTGGGCTCACCTCTTATGTTTCAGTGAACTTTTAGAGAAGACAGGGCCTGGGAGCTGCGGCCTCACAGTTGGGCTCCAGACGAAGAGGTGTGTGACAGACCTCAAACTGACCCAAAACACGGAGCAAAACTAGCCATCTAGAGGTCTAAAAGAGAGCCACTGCAGCTAGCCCATAGGTCCAAGAGAAATAAATTCTTGTTTATGTAACTGACTTTGGTGTGATTTGTTCCAAAGCATTATCACAGCAAGAGCTGACTAACACAACATCCTCCAAATCATTGTTATGTAAATGGATGCTACCATGCCTACATTTAAGGCAACTGTGTACTCAAATTGTGAGAATTCTTGAACTCTTGGTGCCTCTCCAACACAATGTACATGGCTAAATTTCCACAAATAAGTTCACTAATATACCACAAAGATCTCTCTAAACTTTTATGAAATGTAATGCAAAGTTCTTTCTTTTCATTTTCTGCTTCTCCATAGTTAAAATGCTGTTTATCAATGTAAAACGGTTCTTGCCGTTTGGCCTCTGTCGTTAGAGTCTTTTGAACTCTTTGGCTTTTCAGCTCCTAGGCTGTAACATTTGAATCAGCAAATGCCCCAAGGAGAAAAGCTGCACCAAGTGTCAAGCTTGCGTCTGTGTTTCCCTTCTCTCCACAACTTGGCCCACATGTCTTGGTGTCTCTCTAACATTCAGACACCAGTGAAGAGAAGTTTTCCTACTCTATCCAGCTTTTCTAAAATTTCTTTAGACTTCGCCTGATCTTATGTTATTATTCAACTATCATCTCAATTACCCCTAGGAAGAAAATTTACAATTTTTAGAGAAAATGGAACCCTGGTACACTGTTGGTCGGAATGTAAACTGGTGCAGCCACTGTGGACAACAGTATGGAGGGTTCTCAAAAACTAAAAATAGAACTACCATATGACCTCGCAACTCCACTCCTGGGTATAAATCCAAAAAGAACAAAAACACGTGTTTTCAAAGACATGTATTTGAAAAGATACGTGCACCCCAATGTTCGGAGCATCAGTATTTACAATTACCAAGATAGGAAGCAACCTAAGTGTCATCAACTGATGAATAGATAAAGAAGATGCGGTACATATAACCAATGGCATACTACTCAGCCTTAAAAAAGAAAGAAATGTTGCCATTTGCGGCAACATAGATGGACTTGGAGGACATTGTGGTAAGTGAAATAAGTCAAAGAAAAACAAACACTGTAGGATATCACCTATATATGGAATCTAAAAAATACAGCAATCTACCGAATATAACAAAAAGAAGGAGAGACACAGATATAGAGAACAAACTAATGGTTGCCAGTGTGGAGGGGGAGGAGGGGGCAATACGGGGTGGGGAAGTGAGAGATGTAAACTACTGGGTGTACGATAGGCTCAAGGATGTATTGTACAACACAGGGAATATAGCCAATATTTTGTAATAACAGTAAACGTAAAGTGACCTTTAGAAAGTATATAAAAATATTTTAAAACAGAAATCATACTGAAAATTGGAAACAATTTAAATGTCCATCAACAGGAAAATGCACATATAAATTATTGTACCTCCCTACATGGGAATCCTACATTGTGAGGAAAGTACATGAACTAGACAGATCTTTACGTGTCAGCATGGATGAACCTAGCAAAGATAACACTAAAAAAAGCAAGTAAGAAGAGAAAACATAGTAGAATACTATATGAGGTTGAAGAATACTTAAAAATGTAGCCTAAATAGAAAGACATCCATGCAGTGATGGAGACCAAGTTCAGAAGAGTGGTTACCCAGGGTCAGCTGGGGAGTGGCTGTGTTTGGGAAAGTGGTCACAGCAGGCTCTTCAACAGGAATGGAAATGTTTCAGTTCACACGCTGGCTGGAGGACGGAGGAGTGTCTGCGATATTATAATGTGAGCATGCTGCATGTGAAAGCCATTGCTGACCACATCTAGGGGATCTGATACGCGGGAGCTGGTAGTGGGTGGAGGCATCCAGAAGGTGGTGGTAGAAGAGGAACGTTGTATGCATAACGCCTAAGGCCTGACCAGAGAACGACCACTGTTCTAGAAACTGGACACAAATCCAACTTCTAGGACCAATGTTAAAAGACAAACTGAGGCATATTTAAAGTAAGACTTTACGTGAGCAAAAATAGATTCAATTCAGGCACCACCAAAGCAGAAATGGTGAGGAGCACTCCAGCCACAGGAGCTGCAGAGATGTTTATTTTAAAAGGGCAGAAGCAAAGCAAGGTAATGACTGACTTGTTATAACTTTAAAGCCTAGTTGGTGATTTGTGACTCGTTGTCCTCAGCAGTGTTCGCCACCCTGAGGCGTTGACAGGCTTAGATTTTTGTTGGTTTACGTAGGCGGCCGCATCACTAGAGCCACCGCAGGCTAACGGCCTCCTTGCAGGGTTAATTTACTAACACCAGTTGTCTGAGTCCTTACTCTTACTCAGTCACTTCACTTCCTACGCCTCAGTTTCTCTTCTGGAAAGTGGACATTCAGTAGTAAATTCTCTGTGGAGGTGTCAGTGCAAAACAAAGTGATTATTAGTAACCACGATCATGTCCTGAATGCATGGAACACGTCACCATTTGCCAACTACCGCGTCAAATTAGCAGAAACTACAGAAATTAAGAGCTCTCCGCATAAATTCACACACCCGTGCACCAGGTAAGGGACCACAGGCAGACGTTCACTCAGCCTTTCGTGTGTCCCTCACGGAGTGCACGCTCTCTCCTGGGTGGGGGGAGCACAGACACTTACGGGAGTTTACTTTTAAAATGCGTTGATACAACCAGGTCT
The DNA here is from genome assembly GCF_964341445.2 of Mesoplodon mirus. NCBI lineage: Eukaryota > Metazoa > Chordata > Mammalia > Artiodactyla > Ziphiidae > Mesoplodon > Mesoplodon mirus. The sequence continues at coordinate 160,771 of NW_028295057.1, forward strand.
CAGTTTTGTTTGGATGAGTCAGCAAACGCTTTTTGGAAACCCCAAAGTCTCCACACCTCGTAGGTTTCGCGCTGCCTTAGTCTCAGAGCTCAAGCCCCTACTCTTCAGGCCGCGTCACCATGGGAGACAGGGCTGCGTGCGGACGCACGGCGAGCGTGCAGACGTCCTCGAGCCCCGCCCCAACGGTCCCGCCCGCTGCCGTAAACCCCAGCTCCGTGGCATGGAGGCCCTAGATGCCTGCGCCAACACCAGGCCGCGCGGGGTCTCTGGAGCGCGGCATGGGGGGGTCGGTGTAGCTGGGGCCCGTGGCCCTATGTCTTCTGGCTGCGACGTCGGTCCTGCGCAGGCTGCGGGGCCGCAGCCGCCAGGCGGTGGGCGCCCGAGGGGCCGGGGCCCCCAGGCGGGTGTGGCCATCGTGTCCGCAGCCAGCGTTCCCGAGGCCGTGCTTGGGCCATGATCACTCGGTGAAGCTGTGCCGGGACAGCGCGGCCGACTTCTTTCCGCGCTCTGAGGACCTGTGCGCGCTGCAGGACGTGGTGCCTCTGCCCTCTGTGCGCGCTTCCCTGCGGGATGCCCCGCTGGACTTAAGGCCGACCGCCTCCGCGGGGTGCACTTGGCGCCGCTCCTGAGCACCCGCTGCCCCTGATGTGTATCCAGAGCTTCTTCCAGCCACGGCTTGTCGAGACAGGTTTGTACTTCCCGCTTCCAGGGCCCCTCGTGTTGGCGCTGAGAAGCGGGGTTTTTGATGGTGCAAGGTGGAGGGTGGGCACTAGAACCAGTGCCCAGTGCCCGGGTGTGCGTGCACTAGACGGGGCGTGTGGCCTAGGACTCCTGCCAGCTCGGTGACCCCGGCCGAGTGCCTTAAGGCTTCTAGGTCTCAGTGTTCTCATCTGTAGCGTGGGCTTAACAGGTCCCAGTCTCTGTGGTGGTTACAAGGATGCACTGTATTAATGCTTCTAGACTCTACAAAGTAGAACACTTAGCACAGTTTGGAGCATCGTTAATTGTTGCACAGATGTTTCCTGGTCTGTTGAATGCCTTTGCCTGGTACACACCAAAGCGATTAGGAAATGGATATATCCCAGCTTCATTTCCTTTCCATTAAAACAGGGTTCAGGAAAAAAAAATTTTTTTCAATAGTCGTATCATATAGTGCAAAGATCACTGGTGTGAAGGCAGCTTAGGGTTTGAATTCCAGGGCTTATGCTGTCTGTGGCCTGGGCAGGTTTCTTATGGACTACAATCCCCACACTTGTAAAATGACATTAATAACCACTCTTTCTGTGGGTTCTTAGAATTAATTAAGCAGGTTATGTGTGTCAAGTAGCCTGGCACTTGAATGAGTTGTCAGAACCAAGGGCTGCTGGAGACGATGCTTCTGCCCTAGGTAATCTCCCCTTCTACTGGGCGGCAGGTAAACACAAACACAGTAGTCAGTGCTCTGGAAGAAGTGAGTTCTGGTGCTACAGAGCATAGAATCTTTTTTTAAATTTAATTATTATTTTATATTGGAGGTTAGTTGATGTACAATATTGTGTTAGTTTCAGGTGTACAGCAAAGTGATTTAGTTATCCATGTATCCATTCTTTTTCAGATTCTTTTCCTGTAAAGTTTGTTACAGGATATAGAGTAGAGTTTCCTGTGCTATGCAGTAGGTCCTTGTTGATTATCTGTTTTATATAGAGTCGTGTGTCTATGTTAATGCCAAACTCCTAATGTATCCCTCCCCCCGATCTTTCCCCTTTGCAGAGCACAGAATCTTGGAAGGGAAAGTTCAGGGTAGGCTTCTTGGAGGAGGTGGCATCCTTTCTAAGGATATGTAGAAGCTCCTGGGGTGGCAGGAGAGAGCAGTGCGTGTTGATGTTTGAGAAATATAAGAAAATATGGCAAAACTAATGTACAGGACTGGAACTCAGGGTTTGGGAAAGAAATGAGAGTTGATACTGGAAACTTAGTGGGGCCCAAGAGAAGGGGGCCTTGTTTGTCCTGTCAGAAGTTTGGGTGTTTATCCTGAAGGCTGTGGGAAACACCAAAGAAGAGTGAGATGGACTTGTGGTTCAGAGGCTCACTCGGACCTCCATGTGGAAGGCAGTTGATTTGGTGCAGGCTGAGTTGTAATCTGAGGGTCCCACTTAAGTTATAAAAGGTGGGACTGGATTTTGCAGATCTGAGAGAGAATGGGTGAGGCCTGGTGACCCGTTAGAAAAGGGAGGGCAGCAAGCGTGGGTGACAGTTTACAGCTGCATCTTTTTGAGAGATACAGAGCACAGTAGAAAGGGATTGGGGGTGGCGAGAGGATCTTACTTCATCTTCAGTGCTTTAGAGGGGCCTGGTAGACGGGTCTGGACCCAAGGTACAGATCTGGGCTTTTTGGGAGGACAGGTGTTTGAAGGCATGGGAGAGACTTAGGTTACCCACAAGAAGATCCAAAGAATCATAGGTCTTAATCATAGACTTAATAACTAACAGTTGCAGCCTCTTCCAGGGATGTGACTTTAACCAGTTACTCTGGAATTACCTGGTTAGTTCCAGTGAGATAATCTGCCTCATAGACAGGTGACATCCCCCCCAAAAAGGTGACCTTGCTTGAAATAATACTTTGTTAGAAACTTCTTTTTGCCCCCTTCTGTGTATAAAAGCCTTCCATTTTGTACAGCTCCTCAGAGCTCCTTTCTGCTTGCTAGATGGGATGCTGCCCAATTCATGAATCATTGAATAAAGCCAATTACATCTTCAAATTTACTCCATCAAATAATGTTTTTTAACACAAGAATTAATATTGAAAATGTAATCATGTTGGTCAAAGCTATTTGTGAGTATATGAAAATATAACATTTACATCTAATGCTTATACTTATAAATTATAGTAAGTCCCCTACATATGAATGAGTTCCATTCTGAGAGCTCATTCATAAGTCCAATTTGCTCGTAAGTCCATCAAAGTTAGCCTAGGTACCCAACTAATACAACAGCTATATACCATTGCTTTTACGCTTGCTTCCAAACATCCTGGGCTTGAAATAAAGATACTGTATTATTATACTGTATACAGTACTGTACAGTAAAATACACAAAAGCACAACCACTTGTAGAGGACGCATGCACGTGACAATGTAAGCCAGACACATGAAGTAACTTACATGATTGGACATGCGAACGCACGTTTGCATCTTTGAAAGTTTGCAACTTGAAGGTTCATATGTAGGGGGCTTACTGTATTGCAGAAGTAAAGTAAAAACTATGTCAGGATAAAATATTGGAATTAAAGAATTCTGGATTTATTATATAATTTGGAAAGTAATAATTAACATTTTAACATGTACTATTTTATAAAGTAGCCATTGTAAGATACAAACAGTATATAATATCTAAAATAGTGTGACCAAAACTGCAAGAACTGATCAATTAATTTAGCAAGGTAGCATGATACAGGGTTAACATACAGAAATCTGTTGCATTTCTTTACACTAATAATGAAATATCAGAAAGGGAAAGTTAAAAAAAAATCTCTTTGAAAATCATATAAAAAGAAAAATACTTAGGAATAAACCTGACCACGGAGGTGAAAGACCTATATACTGAGAACTGTAAAGGAATTTGAAGATCATTCAAAGAAATGAAAAGATATGCCATGTTTTTGGATTGGAAGAACTAATATTGTTAAAATGGCCATACTGCCCAAAGCAATCTACAGATTTGATGCAGGCCCTATCAAATTACCAATGGCATTTTTCACAGAACCAGAACAAATAATCCTAAAATTTATATGGAACCATGAAAGACCCAGAATCGCCAAAGCAATCCTAAGGAAAAACAACAAAGCGGGAGGCGTAACTCTCCCAGACTTCAGACAATACTACAAAGCTACAGTAAACAAAACGGTGTGGTGTTGGCACAAAAACAGACATATGGGTCAGTGGAACAGAATAGAGAGCCCAGAAATAAACCCACACACCTATAGTCAATTAATCTCTGACAAAGGAGGCGAGAATATAAAATGGGAAAGGACAGTATCTCTGCAAGTGGTGTTGGGGAAGTTTGACAGCTGCATGTAAATCAATAAAGTTAGAACACACCCTCACACCCTACACCAAAATAAATTCAAAATGGTTTAAAGACTTAAATATAAGACATCACAGAATAAAACTCCTTGAAGAGAACTTAGGCAAAATATTTTCTGACATAAATTATACCGATGTTTTCTTAGGTCAGTCTCCCAAGGCAATAGAAATAAAAGCACAAACAAACAAACAGAACACAATCAAACTTATAAGTTTTGCTCAGCAAAGGAAAACATAAACAAAATGAAAAGACAACCTATGGAATGGGAGGACATATTTGCAAAGAATTCGGCTGACAAGGGATTACTTTCCAAAATATACAAACAGCTCGTACAGTGCATAACAACAACAACAACAACAACAAATCCAAAAATGGGCAGAAGACCTAAATAGACATTTCTCCAAAGAAGACATACAGATAGCCAAAGGCACATGACAAGATGCTCAGCTTCACCAATTATCAGAGAAATGCAAATCAAAACTACAATGAGATATCACCTCACACCAGTCAGAATGGCCATTATCAAGAAATTCTACAAATAACAAATGTTAGAGAGGGTATGAAGAAAAGGGCACCCTCCTACACTGTTGGTGAGAATATAAATTGGTGCAGCCACTATGGAAACTTGTACGGAGTTTCCTTAAAAAAATAAACAATAGAACTATCATATGACCAGCAATCCCACTCCTGGGCATGTAGCTGGAGGAAACTCTATTTGAAAAGATACATGCACTTCTGTGTTCATAGCAGCACTATTCACAATAGCCAAGGCATGGAAGCAACCTAAATGTCCATCGACAGATGAATGGATAAAGAAGATGTACATATATACAATAAAATACTACTCAGCCACAAAAAAGAATGAAATAATTCCATTTGCAGCAACATGGGTGGACCTAGAGATGATCATACTAAGTGAAGTAAGCCAGACAGAAAAAGACAAATATCATATGATATCGCTTATTTGTGAAGTCTGAAAAAAAAATGATACAAACTAACTTATCTACAAAACAAATAGACCCACAGACCTAGAAAACAAACTTATGGTTACCATAAGGGATAACAGGGAGAGGAGTGGAGGGATAAATGAGGAATTTGAGATTAACATATACACACTACTGTATATAAAATAGATAATCAACAAGGACACATTGTGTACCACAGGGAACTGTATTCAATATCTTGTAATAAACGATAATGGAAAAGAATATTAAAAAGAATATATACATATATATATATATATATATATATATATAACCAAATCACATTGTCAGAAAATAACACATTATAAATCAACTATACTTCAATCAAAAAAAAATAAAATAGTTGTGTGAAATGGAATTAGAGTAGTATATAAGTGAAATCAATCCAAAATTGAAAAGTTACACTAAAACACACACACACACACACACACACACACACACACACACACCCAAGTATATGCACCTACATGCTAACCAACAAAACAAATGTTGAAAATCAGATAAATAGAAAACATTAAATAAGTAAAATAAGATTGTAAGAATGAATCAATATATATGAAATTAAATGTGCCAAAGAAATAATCCAGGTTAAAAAAAATCAATAAGTCAATTTAAAAATAAAGTTATATGCTTTTTTGCAAGGGGATAAGTTTTAGGCCCTAAGTAAATTTAAAAAACCCCAAAAAACTTAGAATTTGAAATTAAAAGAGCATAAATTTATAAGCAAACCAAATATTTAAAATATCAATGATGTATTTGTGTTCATGTCAAACAAACAATACGTTAAATAGTAGTATTAAAGTCAGCAGGATGATAAAAATCATACTGAGTATAAATTATAAATATGTATGCATCTAATAATAGCACCACATATATACAAATGTAACAATGTAGAAATGCTAAGAAGAAAAAAAAACTTAAATCCAAGCCAGGAATATTAACAAGATGTTAAGAATTGATAAAGATATAGAAGATTTAAACTAAACAAGATCTTGATATAATGAGTATAGATAGAACATGACACCTAAAAAATGTAGAATGCATATCATTTTCAAGCAAACATAGCATATCCATAAAAATTAATCAGCTACAAGGTAATAAAGCAAGTTTTATTATATTCCCAGAACCAGTATCCTAAAGAACACATTCTTGACCAGAACGCAATTAAGCTGGTATTTGATATAAAGGGATTACTAAGGAACAACCACATCTGAAGTTAGGGAGAAATAAACTTACTCTTGTAAGTAACCCTTAGATGAAAGAAGAAAGAATAAAGTTTAAAATAATATGACTGAATAGTAACAAAAATACGGCAGAGTGAAACTTCTCTGTTGAAGCTGAAGGGGTACTTTGCACAAAATAAAATACACTTAATTTAAAAATAAAGATAGTGACAGAAAATGCTGCAAAAAGAAGAAAGTGTTATAGCCGACAAGCCTACAAGTACAAGAAGGAAAATAAAAATCTTATTTATTGTCTAACCATCAGCGAGTGTGTGGAAGCCAGGAGAAATCTGGCTCCTTTCCCAGCTGAATATAAATGAAATGAAAGGAATTACAAGGCACAGGTTACTGATCACCAATAGACTTGTGTGCAGTATCAATCACATGAGAAGATGTATAATTGCTCCTACTGGGATGCAAAATTATTCCAACCAACATGTTCCTGCTCTCAAAGATGAGAATTATGAAGAAAAATGGAAGAAGTTAAGCTAGCTCTCATGAGAAATAGAATGGTAGTCACTTAACTGAAGTTTTAAACCCAGCAGGAATCAACAAAATTCCTCCAAGTGAACTGCTTATACTTGTAAAATGGACTCACAAACCAGATGAAATGTTACCAAAATGTTCATTCAAGATTAACGGGTTTATAAATCAAGGGAAACACATTATTTTGCCATGGTACCCTTTATTTTACTAAGTCTATTTCTTAATTTTTTATCATGCTTTTATCTAATGGATTTGAGCTCATTTACTAGGTTACCATATAATACAATTAGGGAATCACATAAAACAGTTTGAAGTGCAAACATTGCAATGGGTGTTACAAGTCACCTGGATTGAGCTATTTATTATTATTGGGCTCTAAATTTGATTTATATCTTCATGGCACTAGAGTGTGGGCACCTTGAAGGCAGAACCAATGTAACATAACCTGTAGTTATTTTCCTAATTAGTAAAATATTTTCTTAAAGGAGTATTTAGTCCTTAATATGAATATTAGTCATACTATTCTTCCTCCTTACCTTTCTCACAGCCAAAAGTAACAAATAAAAATATTTGAATTACTGATTTTTGAAAATAAAATAAATGTCTTCATGATAAAAGTAAGAGTAACTGATAAAAAGACAGTGACAAATTGGAAATATACTTGCAATACGTGGCAAAAATATTAATTTCTGTGAGGAGAAAAACCGAATTTATAGGACACTAAGAATACAACTGGACATTAGACATGAAAACTTAACTTTGTTTATAATAAGATTAAATCTTACATTTTAAATGATTTTATCTAGAAAAGTATGGGGAGGAAGAGTAGAAATGGGTGGAGATTGTAATAGGGGCGGGGCAGGCGTGAACCTACCCCCCCCCCCCCCGTCCCTGCCTCGGCGACCTAATGGCAGCAGCGGTCCCCATGGGTCGTGGTGCACAGAGGCCTCAGCACCTGCAGTACACGGACACTGTCATCCAGGTAAGAGCTTCAACCGGCTTCAGACTCTCTGCTCAAGTTTCAAAACTTGGTCCAGCTTTGATCAGTTGTCCACCCCAGGAAGAGGCCAGAGGTCAAGGTTCAGCTGCAAGGACTTTGCACATCATTACTTCAGGTCCGCCTCTGTGGTTGGG